>NC_045436.1:181064122-181072863 GCF_002776525.5 Piliocolobus tephrosceles
AGTCCTTCCCACACTCCATGCTCAGTTTCTCCCTCCCACCTGCTCCTCCCCTGTCCTTCCCAGAACCCACATTCAGTTTATTCACCTCCCAGGCTGCTCCTCCCCATCCCTCCCAGACCCCACGTTCAGCTTCCCCCATCCCATGCTGCTCCTCCCCTGTCCTTCCCAGACCCCACATTCAGTCTCCCACTCCCACGCTGCTCCTCCCTGTTCTACCCAGACCCCACACTCAGTCTCTCCCTCCCACACTGCTCCTCCCCTGTCCTTCTCAGGCCCCACACTCAGCTTCTCCCCCTCTCATGCTGCTCCTCCCCTGTCCCTCTCAGACTCCATGCTCCGCTTCTCCCCCCCACATTGCTGCTCCCCGTCTTCCCCAGACCCCACACTCAGCTTCTCCCTCCCACACTGCTCCTCCTTAGTCCTTCCCATACCCCATGCTCAGCTTCTCCCTCCCATCTGCTCCTTCCCTCTCCTTCCCAGACCCCACACTCAGCTCCTCCCCCCTACATTGCTCCTCCCCGTCTTCCCCACACCCAGCTTCTCCCTCCCACATTGCTCCTCCCTAGTCCTTCCCATCCCCCACGCTCAGCTTCTCCCTCCCACACTGCTCCCTCCCAGACCCTACACTAAACTTCTCCCCTCCCACGCTGCTCCTCCCTAGTCCTTCCCAGACTCCAACCTCGGTTTCTCCCCATCCCACACTGCTTCTCCGTGTCCTTCCCAGACAAGGAGCATAGGGTCTGGGAGGGACAGGGAAGGAGCAGCATGGGAGGGGGAGAAGCTGAGTGTGGGGTCTGGGAAGGATGAGGAGGAGCAGCATGAGAGAGGGAGAAACTCCCTTGTCCTTCCCAGAACCCACGCTCAGCTTCTCCCCATCCCAGGCTGCTCCCCCCATCCCTCCCAGATCCCACTCTCAGCCTCCCCCTGCCAGGCTGCTCCTCCCCTGTCTTTCCCAGACCCCACATTCAGCTTCTCCCTCCCACACTGTTGCTCCCTAGTCCTTCCCATACCCCATGCTCAGCTTCTCTCTCCCACCTGCTCCTCCTGTCCTTCCCAGACCCCACGCTCAGTTCTCCCCCCGCATGCTGCTCCCCGCGTCTTGCTGCTCCCTGCTCCTTTCTCCTTCCTCCTGGGCCTCCACCCACCCATCTTGCCTGCTGATCACAGTCACTATGCTAACGCCCTCCCCCACACAGCCCACAGGGCCCACCCCCCAGGCTTGCTCTAACTGCTTTCCATGACAGGGCTGTGCGTGGGCAGCTCTGGTGGCACACGCTGGCATGTCACCCTGGGCGGGTCGTGGAGAGCTGCTGGGGAAACCCTGCACTGGAGCAAGGGACCAGCAAGAAGAAGGGCAGCCTGAGCCAGAGCTGGGAGGGGAGCGGGAAGGCTGCGGGGCACAGGAAGGCGGCCGGGCAGGAGTGGCGGAGCCCTGCAGCAGAGGTGGAAGCTGCTCCTGCCCACATCTGCTCCCACAGGAAAATGCCAGAAGACCCTTCCCCCAACTTTGCCTTTAGTTTCTGGTTTCCAAGGATATCTGAGAGCCTGGACACCCTTTAATGAGCCCTGGAGGTGACACCTCCTGGTGGTCCCTCTTGAAAGGCTGTTGACTCTGCTCTAGGCTCTCCCTTTGAGCATCTTGGGGCACCTATTTCAGTGTGCCTGGGACGCACATCCCCAAGGAGACACCATCCCATCAGGCACAAAGCCTGCACTAAGCGTGCTGCAGTCACCTGCTCTGTCATTCTGGAAGGGGGCTCAGCCCACCCTCACTGGGGCAGAAGGCAGAGTCAGACCACCTGTGTACGAGGGGCAGTGATATTCAGAAAAAAATCACACCAGTGGCACAAGCAGAAGAGCAAGGGACCAAGGGCTCAGAGGAAAATCCTTCCTCACAAATAGATGTGCTTCACGTAATAGAAAAAAAAATATATATATATATATATTTTAAAAGATTTACTGTGCTGTCAACAAGGCACAGGACTGCAGCTTCTAAAAATCAAAATCCAGCTCACAGGGGCCAGGACACTCTGATCCGCAGGAGGAAGATTCTAAGAGGCAATGGCTATGGAGTGATTACCCGCCACATGCCGGCAAACGGAGTGTCCCTCACACATATGGACTCAACACTTCCTGGCAGAGTGCCCTGGCATGCAGGAGTAACCTCACATGCGGGCGAGTCACAGGTGCGTCTAGACGGCGTGTCTGGTCCTGTATCCTCCAGATGTTGCATGGAAATTGTCATTATCTGTGTCTGCCCCCATGAGCATAAAGCTGAGAACTGCTGTGTGCACTTCATCCACATTCTAAGCTCCAGAGGTCACTACAAGTATCCTCATTTTAAAGACAGTAGGCCCACATGAAGTAATTCTACCAAAGTTATGCATTTCAAAGTGAAGGAACCAAGATTTGAAGCCAGGTAGGTAGTTTAGCTCCAGGCACTGTACTTCCAACCACTAAACTACAAAATCACTAACATTTACTAAACATTTTCCATGTGCCAAGCACAACAGCTGCATCATCTCATTTAATTCTCCCAGTGACTCTGTAAGATAGGAGTTTGTGTCTCTATGTTAAAGATGGTACAATGAGATGAACCAAGGCTAGGTTACACAGCTGGGATATGATGGAGTTCTAACAAAATGGTTCAAGGTTTTGAAACTAAAATCAAGAGGAATGTGTATCCGAGACCACCTGATCCACCAAGGAGAACCAACAAGTAGATCATCCTTGAAAACAATAGCAAGAAATTAAGACAGTGTGGCGCTGGTATAAGGATTGATGGGCAGAACCTAAGAAAGAGTCCAGAAGCCACCGCCATCTGTGCAGTCACCTGATCTATATCAAAGAAAAGGCTGAGGTGTGGGGCTGGGAGGAGGGGTGCGGTCTTTTCCATTGCTGAGTTGAGTGGATATCCAAATAGAAAAAAGAAAGCAGCCTTACCCCTCACACCACATACAAAAATAAATTTCAGATGGCCTGGAGATCTAAATGCAAAAGGGAACACAATAATGCTTTTAGAGGAAAACACAAAAAAAAACTTCATGACCTCAACTGAAGCAAAGATTTCTTAAACAAAACACAAATCATTAATCCTGCATTTGTGGGAGGCCGAGGTGGGCAGATCACTTGAGCCCAGGAGTTTGAGACCAGCCAGGGCAACATGCCAAAACCCTGTCTCTACAAAAATTACAACAAGTATCCAGGTATGGTGGTGCACACCTGTAGTTCCAGATACTCAGGAGCCTGAGGCATGAGGATTGCTGAAGCCTAGGAGGTCAAGTTTGCAGTGAGCCAAGATCGCAACACTGTACTCCAGCCTGGGTGACAGAGCGAGACCCTGTCTCACCAAACGAGACAAAACAACAACAATAAAAAACTTCACATCATCAAAAGACACCATTATGAGAACTGCAATTCATATATCTGAAAAAGGACTCTTAACCAAAATATATGAAGAATTCATATAAACCAACAAAAATAAGATTGATATCCCATAGAAAAGGGGAAGAATCCTTGCACAGATGCTTCACAGAAGCAATTCAAATGGCCAAGAAATGTACAAAAAAGTGTTTGACACCCTTAATCATCAGGAAAATGCAAATTAAAACTACAATGTAATCCACTTACACACCCACCAAAATGACTAAAATAAAGAGACAGAAAATAATAAGTGTCAGCAAGGATATGGAACAACTAGAACTCTTTTGCAGCTGCTGGTGAGAGAGTCAAAGGGGCAGTCACCTGAGGCAGAAATTTCACCCAGCCCCAATACGACCTCATCTTAACTGATAACATCTGCAACAACTCTATATACTAATAAGCTTGCATTCTGGAATTACTAGGGGTTAAGGCTTCAACATATCTTTTTTATTAATTAATTTATTTATTTGAGACAGAGTCTTGCTCTGTCACCCAGGCTGGAAGGCAATGGTGCAATCATGGCACACTTCAGCCTTGGCCTCCTAGGCTCAAGAGATCCTCCCATCTCAGTTTCCTGAGCAGCTGGGACTACAGGTGCATGTCACCATGCCTGGCTAATTTATTTTATTTTTATTTTTAGATATGGGGGTCTTACTATGTTGCCCAGGCTGGTCTCAAACTCCTAGCCTCAAGCAATCCTCCCACCTTGGCCTCCCAAACTGTTGGGATTACAGGTGTGAGCCACTGTGCCCAGCCTCCTACAACATATCTTTTGGGGGGACACTATTCCACTCATAACAGTGTGTGTGTCTATAACACGCCTTATACTCCAATAAAAGTGTGTTTGAGTTCACAATAAAAATAGCTGATGTGCATAAACATTGGCAACGACCTGGCCTCTGCTCCATGCACTATACATGCATTGCCTCCCCCTCACTCAAAGTACTCTGGATCCTTGGAAAGGAGGCCTAGATGTGGGTGCAGTGGAGAGAAAGGGAGAGGGGCCTGCAGCCTATCCAAGGCAGGCTGTCCTCATGTCCTGGGCATTTGCCTCAGGAGAATGTAATGTCTGTGGCCCACCCCCAGCCCTCAGGCTCCCACCCAGGAGAAGGCCAAAGGCTGGTTGGGTCTTAGGGCATGACCCAAACAGAAGACTCACTCAGCTGCACTGAGGCAGGAAAATAGGGTCTGGAGGCAGGGTACCTGAGGCCAATTCCCGCTGACTTCCTAGAGCTAAATCAAAAGGAAAACCTCAACTTTCCACATCTAAGTAACAAAAGGACCAGGGGCTATTCCCTTTGTAAATGCCCCCTCCTTTTCTGCTTGGCAGATGGAAAATTGAAACTATCTCTGGTTAGTAACTTTCTGCAACCAATCAGATATTTGCACAGGAGTGTAACTTTGTAACTTCACTTTAGCTTCTGATTGGTTGCTTTCACAACCAATCAGATGCTTGCATAGGGTGTAACCTTTGTCACGTCACTTCAGCCTCTGATTGGTGGCTTCTCAATCAGACTGATTGCAAGTCGCTACCTCATTTACATAGGGTGTACACCAAGTTACCAATGGGAAATTTCTAGAGGGTATGTAAATGCCAGAAAATTCTGTAATGGGCTCTTGAGACCTGTGCTCAGCCGCCTCCTACCTTGTGGAGCGTACTTTCATTTTCAATAAATCTCTGCTTCTTTCCTTGCTTGGTTTGTGCATTTTGTCCAATTCTTTGTTCAAAACGCCAAGAAACTGAACACCCTCCACCAATAACAATGCCTGAGGCTCAGGTGCCTGTGACCTGCTCCTCTCTGTTTCTTCTTCCCTGAGGAACATCTTGCTCAGCTCCTGTTAGGAGCCAAATGTTTGGGTCCCCCTAAAATGTATATATTGAACCCCTATCCCTTAGTGTGGCTATAGTTGGAGCTGGTGCCTCTAAGGAAGTAATTAAGGTTAAATGAGATTGTGAGGGTGGAGTGAAATCCAACAAGATGAGTGTCTTTAGAAGAAAAGACACCAGTAAGCTCTCTCTCCCCATACTGCCGCACACTCAGAGGACAGGCCTTGAGAGGACACAACAAGAAGGCGGCCGCCCACAGCCCAGGAAAGAGCCCTCCCCAGATGCCAGCCCTACTGGTCTATGGATCCTGCACTGCTGGTCTCAGCCATGCTGGCCCCCAGATCCTGCACTCCTGGTCTCCCGAACTATGAAGGATAAATGTCTGCTGTTGGAGCTGCCCAGTCTGTGGCATCTCCCTATGGCAAAGAGAGCCAACTAAAACAACTCCTGACATTCATTCAGGAAAATGCAAGAGCTGGTAACTCTGTTGCTTTATCCTTCACAGAGGCAGGAAGCTGAATTTCATCAGGATTTAAAACTGTCTGTCACTGGAGGCTGGGTGATGCTGACCAGGACAAAATCATTATCTGTGGAAGCCCTTTCATCATACTCTCAAGGCTGAAACTTGATTTCTCCTTCAGAGCTCAAGGCAAGACCAATACTCTCCTCTGTGAACAAGAAACACAACAGCTGCTGTAAAATCTTCAGTGTAAATGGCAGACTTGCAGCTGCAGAAAAGCAAAGTCATGGTACAATAGAAACATTTGAGAAACACTTCCGAATCACAAGTGAAATTAAAATATAGAAGTGAAAAGTCAAGAACAGAGGCAGGTAGGATGTGAAGGTCTTACAGAACCAAACCACACACAGCAGATGCTCCTGAGGAGAAAATGAAGAAGGGAGTGGAAGTAACAGCCAAAAACATAATAGAAGAAAACTTTCCAGGTGGAGAAATTGACAATGCTGGGCAAGAAAATAATGCAGAGAGAGCAATAATGCCAGAGGGTGTTGTGCTGTACTGAAGTTTGCACTTCAGGAAAAACAGGGCATCAGAAAAACTCCCAAGAGGAAAAATGTAAACAGATTATCTTCAAATAAGCTAAAATTAAGTTGTCTTGAAATGTCTCTACTGAAATAAAAGAGGCCCCCAGACCGTGTGGTATGGTTCAGCTGTGTCTCCACCCAAATTTCATCTTGAATTGTAGCTCTCATAGTCCCCACGTGTTGTGGGAGGGACCTGGTAGGAGGTAATTGAATCAAGGGGGTGGTTACCCTCATGCTGTTCTCATGATAGAGAGTGAGTTCTCACATGATCCGATGGTTTTATAATGGGCTTTTCCCTCTTTACTCAGCACTTCTCCTTCCTGCCATCATGTGAAGAAGGACATGTTTTCTTCCCCTTTCACCATGATTGTAAATTTCCCTAGGCCTCCCCAACCATGAAGAACTGTGAGTCAATTAAATCTGTTTCCTTTATAAATTACCCAGTCTCAGGCAGTTCTTTATAGCAGCATGAGAATGGACCAGTACACCATGGGATAAATGATACTGGCATAGCTGTGTGGGAAACCCCAGGACATGAGAACTTTCTGGCCATTTCTAAAAGCTCCAGATGGCTGCACCTGTCTCCTCTTCTGTAAAGGCTGCTTGAACGGGATCCTCCAAAATACCAAACAGAAAATCAGGGACATCACCCTAGAAAGCACTGGGCTGGAATGATGGGCCAGGCAAAAATAAGAGAATCAAAGCATTCACAACTCTTGGGAGAAAGGTTGCTGCTGACACAAATTTAAAATACAGTTATAGTAATGCCAACAAAGTGAAACACATTGGAAACCTTTAAGGGGTTTAAAATTTCAAGTAAGAAGTATGAGGTTTGTAAGTTCAGAGGAAATTAATGCACTTAGGAAAGGGATGAAGATAACAAGGAGGAGCAGCATTAAGTTCTCTGTTTTCCATAAAAGGGAGTCAAAAGTCATTGTTTAATCTTTGATTGTTAGACAAATATAAGTGTAAGACTGTTTCAAAAACATGATGCCTACCTTCTAAATCATTGCAGATTTTTTAAAAGGAAAAATATGTGGACAGAAAAAAGTGTGGCTGAAATACCAGGGGTTTGATGTTGGTCTTGTTGCTCACTGCACAGAAAACTAATCACTGAGACAATGAATACTGCAGGGAAGAAGGAAGGCTTCATGCGGGTGCACAGTTGAGGAGGTAGGAGCTCAGTCTCAAATCCATCTCCTCAACTGGCTAAACGTAGGGGTTTACAGAGCAAGGAAGAAAAGTAACCACATGTAGAAAAACAAGAACTGGAGGGCACGAAGAAGAGGAGGTGGTCAACAGGAAGCAGGTGGTCCCTTAGACAGTCATGATGGGTGCAGGTCAGCCACCTCATTGTCCGGACGCAGTGACCTGGTGAGTTTCAGCTCCTTGATACTATCTAGGGGGCCTGATGGTTAGTTTCCTGAGAAAAGAATTTAGATCAGACAAATGTAACTTTCTCAAGTTTTAAGCCTGAAAGGGTCAGTTTCTAGGTTTACTCAAGAGAAACCATAAGCATCAGTTGTTTATGGTTGCTTATGAGATGCTTTCCATCAGTTGTTTATGGACTGCTTTCCAAGACACAAAACAGAGCAAAACCCAGCAAGGAAAGATGCAGGGAAGAAGACAGGGAGGGAGGGGAAGAGAGGGAGGGAGGGAAGAAGGGAGGAAGGGAAGGGAGACAAAGAGAGGATAGGAGGGAGGGGAGAAGAAGGGAGGGATGGGAGGGGAGAAGGGAGGGAGGGATGGGAGGAAAGAGGGAAGGAAGGAGGAGAGGGATAAAGAAAGAGAGGTATGGGAAGGAAGGGAAGAAAGAGAGGGAGAGGAGGAAAGAAGGAAGGGAGGGATGGGAAGGAGGAGGAGAAAGGGAGGGATGGGACACACGAAGGGAGGGCAGGGAGGGGAAGGAATGGATAAGAAGGAAGAAGAAAAGGAGGAGAAGGGAAGGATAGGAGGGAGGGTAGGGGAAGGGAGGGATGGGAGGGAAGAAGGGAGGGAAGGTGGGAGGGGAGGGATGAAGAAAGAGAGGGATGGGAACGAGGGAAGGGGAGGGAGGGAGGGGAGGGAATAAGGAAGGGAGGAGAGGGGAAGGAGGAGAGGGGAAGGAGGAGAGGGGAAGGGAGGAATGGGAGGGAAAGTGAGGGAGGGAAAGGGAGGAATGGGAAGGAAAAAGGAAGGGAGGGAGGGGAGGGAAGGATGGGAGGGAAGAAAGAAGGGAGGGAAAGGAAGAAGGAAGGGAGGGATGGGAGGAAGAAGGAAGGGAGGGAGGGAAGAAAGAAGGGAGGGAGAGGAAGGAAGGGAGAGGCGAGAAGGAAGAATGAAGGGACTATAAAGAAGAAGGAAGGGAGGAAGAAGGAGAAGGGAAGGAGGGGAGAGGATGGGAGGGAAGAAGGAAGAGAGGGATGGGAGGAGAAAGGAGGGAGGGGAGAGGAGGGAAAGGGAGGAA
>NC_045436.1:181072963-181121532 GCF_002776525.5 Piliocolobus tephrosceles
GGGAGGGAAGAAGGAAGGGAGGGAGGGGATCAGAGGAAGATGGGAGGGAGGAGAGGGGAAGGGAGGGAGGGGAGGGGAAGAAAGGGATGGACGGGAAGGAAGAGGGAAGGGAGGCTGGAAGGGGAAGGGAGGGACAGGAGGGAAGAAGGGAAGGAAGGTGTAGGTGTGGGGAAGGGAGGCAGGGGAGGGGAAAGGAGGGAGGGAGGGAAGAAGGAAGGGAGGGTGGGAGGGGAAGGGAGGGACAGTAAGGAAGAAGGGAGGGCAGGAGGGGCGAAGGGGGGAAGGGAGGGACAAGAGGTCAATATGACATGCTCATTCCAAATACCAGGTAGAATTATTTAAATATAAAGGATTTCTGGTTACAAAAAAAAAAAAAAAGACCTGTCTAATGTCTTACCACCTATAAGAGAGTTCATAAAGCAAAATAACACAGAAAGATTTAAAACGAAAAGACGAAAAGAAGCACAGACTGCAGTAAAAGTCAAGAAAGCTGGGGCTGGCAAATTAATATTGCAAAATTGAATTTACAACAGGAAGTATTCACTGTTACATCAAGGGATCATTTGATAATCTTCATATATGCAAATAAAGGTGGAGCGCTCGCAGTAAGCAGCATTTGTGAGCTCACCAAGACAGCAGCAAAACACCGAAGAAAAGGGAAATCTTTATAAATGCCGGGAAGGGATTAGGTCCGCTCTGAAGACCGAAATAAATGAATCCAGCGAGGGGTGCGATGACAAGATGAGCAGGGCTGTGGCGTGGCAGGAGCGCCTCACACAGGGATGCCTACTGCCACCATTTAGATGCAAAGTAAATGTAAGTAAATATTTAAAATGCAAAATGTACACCACTCTTGCTTTCTTGTAATGCAATGAAGCTACAAATCATAAAAGTTTAAACAAAGAAACCAACCGCTTACAAATATAAAAGTAATGGGGCAAAGAGGACATACGACGATGTGTCGTTTGTAATAAAATAAATAGAAGCGTACTCACAGCGAACAAGAGACAGAGCCCAAACTGTCACTGGGCATCAATCTGTAGCTCCAACCATGAATGCCATTTCTTAAAGTAAGACAAAAGAAACATGTGGCACATTCACCCAGGAGTTTAGAAAAACACTTCTGGTTTAAAGAGGCATATCAAGTGGCCCTCACACAGACCCCGCCAACCCACCACCAGAATCCCTGCAATCCACAGAGACCACAGCTCACGCCGCCGCCTCTCCCGCTGGTGGACAGGCAAGCTAGGCTGGGGAAACAGGGTGAAGGCACCAACAGTGGCCCCTTAGGCCACCTGTCCCCACAGGGGACCCTGTGCCTGAGGTCCACCCACCATGGGGCTTGGGGTCCTGGAGGGCCGTCATGCTAACCCTCCCTGCCACCTCTCCCCATCTGCAGCTTTCAGTGACCCGGGAACTTTGTGCTAAGCCATCTGGGGCAATTCTGTGCACCTCCAATCCAGCTGTCAAAGCCCTGAGTCCCAGGACTTCAGAATGTGACCATGTGTGGAGACAGGGCCTCGAAAGGGGAGATTAATACAAAGTGAGGTCACATGGGTGACCCTAATCCAATCTGACGGGTGTCCTTATGGGAAGAGGAGATGAAGACACAGACAGGCACAGAGGGGCGGCCCTGTGAGGACACATGAAGAAGACGGTGTGTACGAGCCAGGGAGGCAGAAACCAACCCGGACAACCCCTGATCTGAGACTTCCAGCCTCCAGAGCTGGGGGAAAGTACGTCTCTGCCGTTGAAGCCGCCAGTCTGTGGTGCTGGGTTACACGCCAGCACCTGCACGCCAGCTGAGACAGCAACAGCACGACACTCCGGACAGGTGAAGGGCATGCCGGCTTCCCACCGCCCACCTGAAAACCCTGCCTGAAGATGAGCCCAGTCCACGAAGCCTGCATGAAATGACGCGTTCAACAGCAGGAAAGACCTGGGTGGCACAAAAAGAAAAAGAGGCAGGAAGGCTCAACCCGGAGAAACACTGAGCTGGGTGCAGAGGCTTCCTGCACGTGTGGTTACATGATAGCCACAAAGACAGGGGAGCAAACACAGCCTTGAAGGAAATACTCCAGAGCAAAAATAGACAGCAGTGATCAAATCATCCAAAAACACACATGCCAGAGATCGCTCAGGCATTACCCCTCCCCGGGCCCGATCTGCTCTCCGTTTCCTCCCTAGTGGGACCTTGGGTGCCTCCAGGGACAGAGCTCTCCAGTGCCGTGCAGGAGGCTGGCCCGACCAAGGGGAGGCAAAGGTGAGCACCCCTTCTGCCCCGTCCCGCCACAGCTCACTGCACGGGAACCTGGCCACCCTTGTCCTTGGCAGAGCAGGCAGAGCAGGCAGTGCTGAGGCAGGGCCTCCTGGGGACAGGCCCTCAGGCCCCACCCAGGCAGGAAGAGCTAAGCCAGTGCAACTCCACACTCTCAGTCCCAGCTGTCCCCACCCCTGAGCAGAGTCGCTCCAGCCAGCCCCGCTGCAGAAGACCAGGCAATGAGGAACTGAGTGGGGCATGCCTCCGTGGCTCCCATGGCCAGGACAGAATGCGCAGGCAGCCACCACAGCAGGAATCACAGCTCACAGTGCTGCGGACTGGGAGGGGCAAGATCACAGCCTCTTCGGAGGGCTGCTCTCTGCTCCCAAGACGGCACCGGAGACCCCATCCCCACGTGGCGGAAGGGCTGAAAGGGGAGTTCACTCCCTCAAGCCCTTTCATAAAGGCATGGATGCCATCCCTGAGGGCCCCACCTCCAAGACCTGTGCCCGCAGGGCCCGAGCTGCAGCCGTGACGTTTGGGGGCCGCGTACGT
Organism: Piliocolobus tephrosceles; assembly: GCF_002776525.5. Taxonomy (NCBI): domain Eukaryota; kingdom Metazoa; phylum Chordata; class Mammalia; order Primates; family Cercopithecidae; genus Piliocolobus; species Piliocolobus tephrosceles. The sequence continues at coordinate 181,075,779 of NC_045436.1, forward strand.
CGGAACCACAGCACGCTGGAGCACAGCACAGCACAGCACGGCGGCGTTGCAGAGAAACTGAGTCTAGGAGAAGATCTGCCCATGTCCTCTACAATCCCATTTTCCAGCCTGGATTGTCTGTGTAGATGGCTGTCCATGCCCAGCCTCTCCCAGAGCCTTCCTAGCCTCACTCTACCATCCTCAGCACCTCCATGGCACTCAGCGCTCGTTCAGCCATTTGGCATCTCCTGTTTACAGGAATTCCCTGGTCCATCCCAGCTGGAGCCTCAGGTGTGACCCAGAGGAGGTCATGTGTGGAAGGCAGAAGGCAGGAAATGGCTTCACACACCTGCTGACCCACCAGGCACGTACTGCACACCAGCTGGTCCTTAGGAGTCAGAACCAACCAACAGATAGTAAGCCGCCACCTTCATGGAATGGCAGTCCCATGGAGACAGAGGAACAACACGTGTAATACATCTGTCTGATTGTTAGCAGGAGCCAAGTACCATGGAAGACCCAGTGCCCATGCCACAGCCCAGCGAAGTGCCAGAGCTGCAGGAGGTCAGAGGGGCACCCGGGAGGCTTCCTGGAGGACGAGAGCCTTGAGCTGAGTCTTGAAGGCCAAGTAGGAAGAGCCAGGAATGAGGCCTGTGTGACTGTGCCTTGGTGGGCAGCGTGGGGCTCCTGGAGAGGGTGAGATTAGAGTGAGGACCGGAAGCAGATGGGGGCGTGGGCCATGCGTCTGTCTCAGGAACCCTCATTCCAGGCAGAAGGAAAAGCGAGTGCCAGTCGCATGAGGCAACAGGAAAACTGGGTGGAGCACAGTTCCAGGAGAGCAGCCGACACCCCAATTCCTCCACCCTCAGGCTGTGGCTCTGAAAGAGGGAGGCCGTCCCAACACCCCAGTTCCTTCACCATGCCCCACCTGCCACCTCTGCAGGCCTCCAGGCTGTGGCTGTGAAAGGGGGTGGCCTCCCCAGCATCCCAGTTCCTTCCCCGCGCCCCACCTGCACCTCTGCAGGCCTCCAGCCTGTGGCTGTGAAAGGGGGTGGCCGCCCCAGGGCCACAGATCTGCACCCCATGATGTCTCTGCACCCCGTGCCGCTGATGAGGTGGGTGCCAGCCACCCCAGGTGCTGACTTGCTCCTCGTCTTGGTTTCCAGTGTCTCACCGTGGTGCTCCCCTGGGGCTCCTTAGATTTAGATTGGTGTGTGGATGTCACGGTGCCTCCCGACTCTGCAGGTGATGTGCGTCCTTAGTTCCGCCACACCCTCAGCCAGCGCCACCTCGGCGGCCGCCGCTCCGTTCTCTCTCTCCTATTCTTCTTCTTTTTTTCCTTCCTTTGTTTTTTTTTAGGCAGAGTCTTGCTCTTGTCACCCAGGCTGGAGCGCAGTAGTGCAATCTTGGCTCACTGCAACCTCCACCTCCTCAGCTCAAGTGATTCTCCTGCCTCAGCCTCCCCGGCGCCCGCCACCACACCCAGTTAATTTTTGCATTTTTAGTAGAAACAGGGTTTCACCATGTTGACCAGGCTGGTCTCCAACTCCTGACCTCAAGTGATCCACGTGCCTTGGCCTCCCAAAGTGCTGGGATTACAGGCGTGAGCCACCACGCCCGGCCTTCCCTCTCCTTTTCTTTAGAGTCCAACTACACGCAGATGAGGCCATTTCACCGCCTCCGCCATCTCTCCTGTCTGCTTCCCATCTTTTGGCCACCTGTGTTTTGAGGCCTGGCTGTCTAGCCACCGCCCTGGCCCCCTACCTGATGGTGCCCACTGTGCTGCCATCCTCACCTGGCTCTGCTCGTTCTTGCCAAGAGGCAGAGATCCAGTCTCATTTCACACCAAGGCCCCGACCCAGAGACCAGACAGAATTAAAACAAAGCACAAAGCTGCCGAGACAATGGGCCAGGCAATAGGGTCGCAGTTAGCTGAGTCCCCAGAGGTACCCGGCCCACGTTGCCTGTGAGACCCTTCTCACAGAAGCCTGAAACTGGACTGGGCCCTGTTTACAGAGACACAGACCCACACCTGCCCGGCCCTAGAGCCCCCTGTCCCTCCAAGCAGGCAGCTTCCAGGATGATGAGGAGTCAGAGGCCGGTGGGTGCCAGAGCTGTCTGCAGGAGACAGGAGACACTCTAGGGTCTCGAGGAGAGGGGGGCTAAGGTGGGTGGGGACGAGGAACGTCCAAGGCACAGACCCTGCCATGGAGGGCCCTGGTGTGGGCGTGTAAACCATCATATGTCAGATGTGCATGTAAGCCATCATATGTAAGATGTGCATGTAAGCTATCATATGTAAGGTACACGTGTAAGCTCTATGTAAGGTGTGCACGTAAGCTATCATATGTAGGGTGTGTGGGTAAGCTACAGTATGTGAGGTGCATATATAAGCTATATGTGAGGTGTGTGTTACAGTGCCAGGGAGCGATGCAGTCACTCCAGGTGGCCGTTTGGGGAAGTGTTTCCAGCAGGAAGAGGGGCAGCAAGGAGGCTGGGATGGCAGAGGAGAGCAATGGGGAGAGGGACCAGGCTGGGCAGGGTGGCCAGGAGCTGTGTGTGCCACCACAACTGATGGATGGGAGGATGGACCAATGAACAGACCCAGAGAAACAGGGCCCAGCCCCTGCCCCCAGGAGGGCCCAGCCTAACAAGAAGGCAACTGAGCACAAGTCCTGGGACAAGGATGGTCCAGAAATGTGCCGGTCCTCACAGAGACCAGACTCACGGCCTCCCCAGCCAGGAGCTCCATCCCAACCCCAGCCCTCTCCGTCCAGCTGTGAGCTTGTTGCTGTCCCCCTCTGCCCTTCAGTCTCTCCACCTGGAAATTGGGAGGTTGAAGTGTGTCTTGTCTAAGTCCACTCTGGACACTGATGTTCTGCCTGGGGACGGCCAGCTATAAGCTGTCTGCATAAAGGACAGAGGGCAAGGGCATGCACATGCCCAGGGCCACACACACCCCAACCCATCCCCCGACGTGGCCCTGAGCGTCCCTCTGTGAGAGGCTTCGATTACCACAATGAGCTCATGCTTGCAGACCGAGGTGAGAAAATCTACAGCCCGGTCCCCACTCTCATGATCCAGGGCTCCCAGGGACCATAGAGATAAAGGGTATCTTCCCTGTGGACTCGCAGCTGGGGACCTAGGCTGGACATCCCAGGCCTTCAGGTGAGGGCACCACCCCTATATCTGGCCAGCAATGACTCTGCCCTCGGCAATGACTCCAAAGCAGCGGTCATTCACAGGTCAGTACAGAAAACCTGTCTCGGAGGAAACTCCTGAGCACCACGGCACCAAGAGAAAAGTACCAGCATTGCTGCAGGAGCTCCTAGGTGCCCAGGACTATGCAACATTGGGACCTTTCTTCTCTGATTGACGCAGGCATCCCCACTGCCAGGTGAGAAACTCGGGAGCAGGTGTGACGCCAGCCCTTTGGGCCCTGGGAGTTCTGCTCAGAGCCGCGGCTGCAGCCACCAAAGCCTTCCCATTTGGGGATTGTTCCTGATGGAGGAAGAAGGCGGCCCCAGAGCCCACCAACCCAGGCTGGGGTGCAGCCTGCGAACTCCTCATTGACTCTTACAGCCTGCCCCGGAAACGCTCTGCCTTCTAGAGAGCAATTCTCCCGTTCTCTTGACTTATTGCCTTAAATTCCTGAGACCAAGTCAGGCGAGGGGAGAATGAGACTGCAAATGGTTTGTCTGTGTCCCCACACAAATCTCATCTTTAACTGCAGCTCCCATAATTCCCATGTGTGGTGGGAGGGACCCGGTGGGAGATCATTGAATCATGGTGGGGGGGAGCGTTTTGCCCATACTGTTCTCATGGTAGTGAGTGAGTCTCCTGAGATCTGATGGTTTTAAAAGGAGAAACCTCTCTCGCTTGACCCTCATCCTCTCCTGTCCGCCGCCACGTAGGACGTGCCTTTCACCTTTCACCATGATTGTGAGGCCTCCCCAGCCACGTGGAACTGTGAGTCCGTTAAACCTCTTTTTCTTCATAAATTATCCAGTCTTGGGTATGTCTTTACCCGCAGCGTGAAAACAGAATACTACAAGACTCTGCAAAGGACACTGAGCCCAGCACCTCGCCAAAGCCTGAGGAACTGGAGCAACGTGAGGGCTTGTTTCAATCTTCCTGACAGTTGAGTTCTGACCCCACCTCCCCAGGGCACAGGGAGATGTGGAGTGAGGAGGTATTCGCTAAACATTTCTGGACAAGTGGAGGCCACACTGGGGCACTTGGGCAGACAACAGTCTGTGACATACAGGCTGCCCAGGAGGCTGAAGCTGGGTGCAGAGCCCCGTAGCAGTCAGCCCCCACAGCTAACAAGCACCTGTGAAATCTCGACAGCACCCAATGCTATGATTTATCTGGGCTCCGCCAGGAGGCTGGCTGGCTGGAGCCATTGGGTCTGGGTTATCCCCTTGTTGCTTGTCCTGCGTGGACTGGGGGCCGGTAGGGACAAACTGCTTCCCTCGTCAATGGCAAAGATGCTGGGGAGAGTAGAAAACCCTCCACCTCTGGAGGCCCAGGCCCTGGGCCTGCACACTCTCTCCTCCGCCCACGTGCCCCAGGGTGAGTCCAGTTCAGGGCCAGGACACGCATTCCTCCTTCTGCAGGAGGAACGGTCTCCTGGCAGAGGGCCTGGATGCAGGGTGGAGTGAAAAATTGTGGCCAATTATGCCATCTGCCACACCGGCCTAAGAAACTTGGATTGCGTCCCAGGGCAGCAGGGGCCATCAGCAAGTGACAGGGAGCCAGGCTGCAGAGGAGGCAGGAGGCCAAGAGACCCGTCGGAGGCCACTGTAGTTCATCGTCCAGGAGAGAGATGGCAGAGGCCTCGATCCGGGGGTGGGAGAGAGGGCAAAAGGCCACAGAGAGAGGTGTTTAGGAGGCAGAACCTTGGGCCTGGACCTTGGCTGGCTGCCAGCTGGTGGTTTAGGATAAGTTCCAGGTGACTGGCTGGAGAAGCTTAGGATGGGAGGGGCAGAGCCCAGGGGCAGAGTCGCTGGGTAGGGGAGCCCTCCTCCAACCCAGACTCTGGCCTGTGTGGCTGAGACTCCGTCTGTGTTGTGTAGTGTGCGTGTGTGTTTATAGCAGTATGCATGTGTGTGGTGTGTGCTGTGTGTGGTGTGTTTGCATGTCTGATGTATGTGCCATGTGTGCTGTGTGTGGTGTGTTTGCATGTCTGATGTATGTGCCGTGTGTGCTGTGTGTGGTGTGTTTGCATGTATGATGCATGTGCTGTGTGTGATGTGTGTGGTGTGTTGCTTGTATGATGCACGTGCTGTGTGTGGTATATGTGATGTGTGTGGTGTGTTGCTTGTATGGTGTGTGTGTTGTGTGTGTCATGTGATGTGTGTGGTGTGTTGCGTGTCTGATGCATCTGCCATGTGTGGTGTGCATGGTGTGGTGTGTTTGCATGTATGCTGCATATGCTGTATGATGTCTGCATGGTTGTGTGGCATGTGTGTTGTTCTCCATCAGAGCACCCCTTTCCTCAGGGACTGGGGCATTTACACCCCTAGAATAGACCCCCCATCCCATCCTCCAGATCTCTCAGACCCCTGGACTGAGCTATGGGGAGCCTTCTTGCAGCTCCCTCCCCACCCTCCACTGGACCAGCCCCTCCCCAGAACCTAGAGCCTGTTCCCCTGCCTGGGATCAGGTCTTGGGGCCTGGAGGGTCAACACAGAGGCCCTCTGCTGTCTCCCAGCTTGGAGTCTTATGGGAAAGAAGCAGCTGGTTGCTATGGCAACCTACAGATGGGCCAGCCACTCCTCCCACTAGCTAAGCCTCCGGGGTCTGCCCGCACCTGTCCCAGGTGGACAGGGAGAGGAGCCTGAAATTTCTGATGCACTGAGACCTGCAGCTTCACTGCCAGGAGGCCAGGGTCTCTGAAATGAACAATCCCAGAGGGGAGGCAGAGTCCTCCTGCCCCAGTGGCCTGGACAGTGGTACGGCACTCCTTGCCCTCAGTCCATTACACGCACAGGGATGCCTGCCCTGAACCCCTCAGGGACCCCCACCCCTAGACCTGTCCTCCAAAATCCTCTCACACCCCAACAGTCACTGCCTCCTCCTGCCCCACACCCTTTAAGTAAATTCAAACAGCACCAAGAGCTATTTAAGGCAAGGTGACTCCATGACTCCAGAGCTCCGTGGGACCCGGGGACACCCCACACACAGAGTGGGCTTGGGGAGCAGGGTCTGCTCTCAAGCAGAGAGACAGTCTGGGAGGCCGTCTCCCACATGTGGGCCCGAGTCCCTGAGCAGAACCCACAGGCATCCTCAGCTCTGTCTCTACACCCCAGGTGATCAGAAAGACACAGTCCACGCCCCCGGCCTTCCCAGACCACACAACCCTCGACTCCGCGAGGAATGACGAGGACCTTTCCCTCCTGTAACCTGCCGCTGGGCCCGCAGGCCCTGTGAGGATGTCTCTCTGCCCAGCCTCGCTTTCCGTGTTCCACACACCAGCCTGCCTCTCAGTCCCTCAGGCTGGTGCCCAAGGCCCCTCCCATGAGAAACTTCCCCCAAAAAATAAAGGAAGTCTCTGCCCTTCTTCTCTCCTTGCTCTTCACAACCTGGGAAACTTGCAGCCTGGGCGCTGCTGGAGGCGAGGGCGCCAACCACCCTGCCCCACCAACCCGGTACACAGCACCGCCCGCGTGCAGCTCCAGGCTGCGCTCCGAGCTAACAGCCAGGCCAGAAAGTGTGAAGGGCCTCTCTCAGCTCCCGCTCAGCTGAGAGCTTCCCCAGGCAGCAGGGTCAGGAAATGGGGCACCCTGCTGCCCCCCTACTCTCACTCAGGGGCCCTCACTGTGTGGGGGCTCCAGGACAAGGCCCTGCGCCTGGGCAGAGATGGTGAGGGCAGGAGGCCAGAGCAAGGTGTCAGAAACCATCCCCACCTGTACAGAGGAGAAATCCCCCTCCTACAGAGAGCAGGGGCTGAGTGAGACAGGGGAGTGGCAGGACCGTGTGAAGGGAGGGCAAACATCCCTGCCCAGGTGTGGGTGCTCCTGGAAGCCTCTGCCCAGGAACACGCACACAAAACACACAACACACCACACACACACAACACAGAAACCACTCACACAAACCACACAACACAAAGTCTGAGGTGAGCACAGTCTTCCTGAGATCCCCAGCATGGCCCCAGGAGAGGGAGTTCCTGCAATGAAAGATTGATGGTTTGACAAGGGCAAGAGAGGGGGGAGGACATACCTGTTTAGACAGATGAATGGATGGGTGACAGATGATGAGTGGATGATGGATGGATGAATGGATGATGGATGGGTGAATGAGTGATGGATGGGTGGGTGGATGGGTAGATGGATGGATGCACGGGTTGATGGATGTTCAAGTGGGTGGATGGATGGGTGGATGATAGGTGGTAATGGGTGTATCATGGATGATGGATGGATGGATGGATGGATGGATGGATGGATGGATGGATGAATGGATGAGTGGATGATGGATAGATGGGTGGATGGGCGGATGGATGATGGACGGGTGAATGGATGATGGATGGGTGGTGGGTGGATGGGTAGATAGATGGATCCATGGGTGGATGTTAAGGTGGGTGAATGGATGGGTGGATGATGGATGGATGGGTGATTGAATGGGTGGATGGATAATGGATGGATGGATGATAGATGGGTGGAGGATAGGTCGATGGATGGATGGATGGATGGATGGATTGGTAGATGAATGAATGGATGGATGGGTGAATGGATGTTCAGGTGAGTGGATGGATGGGTGGATGGTGGATATATCACAGAAGATGGATAATGGATGAGTGGATGGGTGGATGGATGGGTGTATAATGGATGAGTGGATGGGTGGATGGGTGGGTGGATGATGGATGAGTGGATGGAGGATGGATGGATGCATGTATGAGTAGATGGATGATGGATGGATGGATGGATGGATGGATGGATGGATGGATGGATGGTTATATCATGAACGATGTATGGATGAATGGTACCTAGGTGGATGGATAGATGGATGGATGTTCAGGTGGGTAGATGAATGAGTGAGCAAATACTTGGGTCATAAATGAAAAGTGTGTGATAAGTGAAGGAACAATGAGTCAAAGGTCCGAAGTGGTGCCGTATCCTAGCAGAGTGTGGCAAATGAATAGAGGCCAGATCAAGCAGTCCCCAGGGTAGGGCTGGGCAGCTGTCAGAAACACACCCTGTACAAGCCCAAGCCAGGGGACAGACGGTAGCAAGACAAGGTTGTACAGCCATCCTGGCCGAGCCTCACCTGCCTGTGTGTGCATCTGTGTGTGTGGCTGTGTGTACACATGGAGTTGTGTGTCTGAGAGTTCAAGTGTGAGTTTCTAACTGTATGCAAACCTGTTCGTGCTCTCATGTGTGAATGCATGTGTACATGTGTCTGTGTGTTGGGGCATAGCCTGTGGTGTGTGGGTGTGTGCATGTGTCTGCCTGCCTGTCTGAAGTCTCTGTGTTTTTGGGTGCTGGATGTATCTGCATGTAAGCGTATCTGTATGTACCTGTGTGTGCTGGGTGTCCTCTCCACACCTTCTGCCTGGGACCCCTCTCTGTTTTGAGCTCTCCCTGGTCCCTGTCAGTGCCGTGATGGTAAAGATTTAACAACTGGCTCTGCATCAGGACTTGGGAGAGTCCTGACATTAGCATTTGCTGATATCCGTGATGTAAACCCAACCATGGCTGACTTCGAGCCCCCAAGGCACTGAAAGCAGTGTTGGGAAGAGACACAGGAGCACATTCAGCTCTCAGGAGCCTGTGTCACTGTCTCCAGATGCTTCGACCTGGCTTTGACTCCTCCTGCATCAAAGCCCTCATCACATGGTTCTACCTTGGACCATGGGCTCAAGCACCTCCACGGTGGCCTGGGGCCTCTGCTCTCTCTGCACAGTCAGGGGCCAGCCTGAACCGTCCAGGTGTGCTGGGTCCCAGGACTCTACCCAGGGGTTCCAGGGGCAGGACAGGGCAGGGCTCTGCAGAGGAGGGGACCAGCAGCTCCCCAGAGTCAGCACCTACAGACCACAGCCCTGGAGCTAACCCTGCCCTGAGACAGTGGCCACCCCATGATCCCTCCCTGCCCCACCACCTCCAGGAAGCCCTCCCTGCCCCACCAGCCACCTGTCATCTTATAGACAGCAGCGCATTCACCGTGGAACCCTCGAGTCTCTCCTTGAATGCGTGCCACGCTGACTCGAACCCAGGGTGGGGCTATGGGACACCACTGCTGATCCATTCTACAGAAAGTCTGCTCTCCCCACTCTGTTCCAAGCATCGTGCTAGATGCTGAGAGTACCGAGACAAATAAGGCCTATCCCCACTCTCATGGAGCCCCCCACAATGAGCCCCACCACCACGAACCTGCACTCCTTCAAGCTCAGCCTGGCCCCTGGCCAAGCTAGATCCGGACCTGACAGGTGCATGTTAATAAGCCCCACCCCTGTCGTGGCCACAGAGCACACTGAGCAGCCCCACCTGGCCGGTGGCACCACCCCTGCAGGCTGCCTAGACAAGGGACAGCCCTGCTCACCCCGCAGGCCTCCATCTCTCACACACACACAGTCATGGGGGCAGCACAGAGCTCAGCTCCCTCTGCCCGGGGCTGCCTGCCAGGTCAGAAAACAGTGTCCCCACCTCAGTGGAGAGGGAGGACGGGTGCGTGCCCTCGACAGACGGTGCCCAGGGCGGGGGCGGGCCCTGGAGTCTGCACAGATGGAGGAGGCCTCTTCACTCTTCTGCGTCCAGCGAGGTCAGATGGCCTCTGGTGCAGTCTCCCTGACTGAGTATCTCACCATCTGTGCATGCCCTTGGCCGCCATCTCTGCCCGGGGCCTGTCCCCAGCCTGGCCCTCCTCTTCCCCCACCTGTCATTAACCTTCACCGAGGAGGGTTTTTCCAGCATGGCTCTGCCTCCAGCCCTCTGTAGGCTCTGTGGCTTCCCACTGCCCTCGGGACAAAGCTGGGACTCATATGCAGCCAGCATAGATCGTGTCTTCTGTCCCAGGCCAAACCTGGCTCTGCTCTCCACATAGACCGTCTCCTCTGTACCAGGCCTGCCCTGGCCCTGCCCTCCGCCCAGGCTCTGGACACACCCTTCCTCTCCCGTGGACACTCGATGTGCGTCCTCAGCCCTGCCCTGGGTTCACAACTCCACACGCCTCTGCATAGCGCATTTTGAACTTCTTGTAAACATTCCTTCTTTCCACCTGCACTCCGAGTGCCCAGTCCATGCCAGGAAAACCACAGGGAGCAGGAGCAAGGGTGTGTGAGAGACAAATCCCATAAAACAGAGGGTCACCTGCAGGGGAGACCTCGCTGAGGGGCTCAGGGGCGTCCTCCTCCTCCCCGAGCCTGGCACCGGGCCGGTGAGGTCCCATCTGGGTGGGTCATGAGGTGACAGCTTAGCACCTCACAGCATCCAGAGACCTCCCAGGAACTTGCTGAACTGGAGGGGCCTAATGCACCTTTGTCCTCCAGGGTCTATGGGCTCTGAACTCACTAATTCATTTCTTCATTCCCTCACTCATTCACTCACCTACTAACTCATTCACTAACTCACTCATTCACTCACTCATTCATTCGCTCACTCATTCATTCGCTCACTCATTCATTCATTCACTCACTCATTCCCTCACTCTCATTCACTCACCTACTAACTCATTCACTCACTCACTCACTCATTCATTTGCTCACTCACTCATTCACTCATTCATTCACTCACTCATTGGCTCACTCACTCAGTCACTCAGTCACTCACTCCTTCACTCATTCATTCACTCACTCATTCACTCACTCACTCATTCACTCGCTCATTCATTCGCTAACTCACTCATTCACTCACTCATTCATTTGCTAACTCACTCATTCACTCACTCATTCACTCACTCACTCATTTGCTCACTCATTCATTCGCTCACTCATTCACTCATTCACTCACTCGCTCACTCATTCACTTGTTCACTTATTTACTCACTCACCCGCTCATGTGTTCATTCACCCATTCACTCACTCACTCATTCAGTCGTTCACTCACTCACTCATTCACTCTTTCACTCACTCATTCACTCACTCGTCTATTTGACAAATCTAGCTTAGCCCTACCTATTCCCTGGGGCCAAGCTAAAAATACTGAAATGCATCATTGTTGTCCCACCATGGGGACATCTCAGACGGGTGCTCATGGACACAGACAGAGACAATGAGGGAAGCCCGGGGGTGTCTGAGCTCTAAGGACACCTCTCTGCTGGGCAGAGTCAAAGGGCACTCCCCTGCTAGGTGGGACAGTGACCCTCTCCACCCTGTAGGGCCACAGTGTCCATTCCTGACCCGGGTGTCTCGGGGACACAGAGACCCTGTGGTTTCCCACCTGGCCCCACATCCTGCTCTATGTCCCTGCCTGAGAAAAGAGGAGTCGCCTGACAGTGGCTACAGTGATGGCACGCAGCCTGCCTGCCATTCTGGCCAGCATCAGAGACGGCTGAGCTCAAGGGGCCGGCAGACGGACTACGGCAGGGGCCGGCTGCGCCTGGCAGGCCCTATGGCAGACGGAGGTGGGCAGGGGCTGGTCAGGCCAGACCTCAGTCAGGGACCTGGAGCCAGGGTCTCTGGAGCCAAGATGGACTGGGAAAGAGAGAGGCTTACCTGTCCTTGCCTCAGCCCACGGGGGAGGAGGGGGGTTGAGAGGGGCTGGAGATGTGGTCAGCAAGGGGTCCCAGACACCAGACAAGCCAGAAGCCTAAAGCAGAGGGAGCCCCACCCCACAGAGGACAGCCCAGGGAGACTGCAGACATCAGAGCTGGGGTCCTGCCTGGCTCTTCGCTCCTGGCTGCAGAGTCTTGGGGTAATGGTGGCAGCCAGCCCATCTGGAGCAGTCACTGAGTGCCAGGGCCACACCTGGCTTCACCATCATTGACTCACTCGAGCCTCGTAACAACCGATGAGGTCTCCATGGCTCCCACACAGTTAACTAAAGCTCAGAGAGGCCAACGGTCTCCTACAAAGGGGGCTATGAGCCCACCACAGGGGGGGAGCTAAGAGCCCCTGCTCCCTGCCCCTCCAATCCCTTACCGAGGAAAGAGGACACATAAACAGTCCCTACGGACATTCCCTAAGGAGGCCCAGAACCTGCTTCTTCACCAGTGGGATCCTGGGCTCCAGACCCTGTGGGATGGCCAGGCCAGCCCCAGGAGTGCTCCCTGCAAAGCTTGAAGTGCCCTGACCCACGTGCCCAAGGAGGCCAGCCTAGGGAGTGACAAGGGCTCCAGGCATGCTCTGCCTGCCTCTCCCTGGCCCATGGCCTCAGGCAGCTCAGCTTACCCTCAACCCACTGGCTCCCTGACCACCTATAGGTCCCGGTCCTCGTCCCCACACAGCTCTCACAGCCCCGCTGGAGGCCCCCGGCTGCCCCGCCTCCAGTCTTCAGACATCCTGGCAAGCCCCTCCTGAGGCCCTCCCTCTGCAGGAGTCCTAGGGACCTGAAAGGCAGGTGGGGCAGTGGGACGTCCCACGAGAGGCTTCTAACATGAATGGCCTGGTCCTGGGTTCAGATCTGCGCACATCCCACGAAGGTCAGCCTGGTGTGTCCAATGGGCTCTGCCTCAGAACCAGCAGAGAGGTGATAAATGCGGGTCCCTCACCTCATTCTGACTTTCTGAGTCCGAATCTCCAAGTGGAGCCTGGAAACTGGATTTTACAGGTGCCAGGGTCTTCTAAGCGGGAGCTGGTGAGCTGAGAATGCTGGTCCCAGAGGCCTGGCAAGCCCCACTCGTGAGCCCCCGCCCGCAGAGCAGCAGCTCCCGAAGCGGAGCCCGAAGGCCACTGCACCCTGTGCCCTTGGTGCCCAGCCCAGTGTGGGCAGAGTAAGGAGCCAGGAGGATGGGTGAATTAATGAATGAATGGGTGAATGAATGAATGTGTGAATGAATTCAAACACCCTTCCAGTTCAGCCAATGCCACTGCCCCCAAGAGGCCTGGTGCTAATCCACAAGAACTTGGAAGAATGTTGACCCCTGGCCCAAGACCCTAGGCCCCTCAATGCACAGGGCTTCCTCATGCCCCCTCCCACCCTAGGGTCCCCACTCCCCTGACCAGAGACATCAGAGACCAAAGTAGCCGAGACGGAACAACTCAAGGTTAATTTCCTTGTTCTTTCGGCTGTGTCCCCCTGGGCCAGTAACTCAGCCTCTCTGAGCAGCCGTTTCCCACTTCTGAAAGTCCCATTTACTTTCCAGGGGAGTTTGGAGCCCAGTGAATAACAGATAGTCTGGCCAAATGGGGAAGCACATTCCACTGGAAGGCGCTGACCAGACAGGGCTGGAATGGCCGAAATACCCTCACTCCATGCTCCACACACACAGCCTTCAAGCTGGGTCTCCCCTGCCTAGGGTTTGCACACACACACATAGGCCCAGACAGGTGAGCAGGTCGCCTGAGGTCCCAGCTCCTCCAGGTGTGGGGCAGGATTTGAACTCGGGGCTCCCTGGCCTATGAGCACTGCTCTGAACCCTTCTGCCAGCACAGGTACCCCCTACACACCACGCTGGCTACTCCACAGCATTCCCTCTGCTTGGAATGCCTTTCAAAGTTCAGCACAGACCAGCCACCTCCTCCAGGAAGCCTTCCCTGATGTCCCAGCCCCACAAGCTACTGGTGTACCTGCCCCCTCTCTGGCAGAAGCTATTCTAAAGACACATGCCCTGTTGTTGGTTCATTCAGCATACTCTGTGCAGATACCATGTGCCTCTTGCGGGTCTTCTCTCCATTCCCTGGCACGCAGTAGGTCTGGTACTTTGCTGGCGCCCTGCTCCATGGGTCCCCGTCTGAATCATTTCCACTCTTGGGCAGCTATGAGTAAACGCCGGGACCCCCAGCCAAGATCTTTTCATTGGCTCTTTGTTTGGGCTGTTTTTGCCTTTTAAAGTAAAAATAGTTTATTTTTAACCTATTGTTACTGTTGTTTTTATTTTTAAGAAGATGCAAAAAAAAAAAGCCAGGCTGGTTTCTCCTCTTGGCCAGTATGTCTGTGGCAGCCCTTATCAGACACCCGGAAGCTCTGTCAAGGACCCCCAGGCACCCAGGGTTCCCAGAGAGAGAGTGGAGGGGCTCAGGATTGGGGGCGCTGCCACCAGAGGTAAAGGAGGCATGGCCTGTCCTCTTGTGGACAAACCAAAGATGCAGGGGAGGGCCCAGGAGGACCCCCGCCCCCTGGAACAAGGGCCTCTGTGGGTGGAACCGAGAGCGTGAGAGCTGCCTGGGCCATCTGGAAGACGGACGGCAGTCCCCTCTGCAAATGCCTGTGGGCAGCGCCTCCCTAAACCAGCTCTGCCCTTGGGAAGCTCACAGGACAGAAGGGGAGGCAAGGGGAGTGGAGGGCTGGGGCCAAGAAAGGAAAGGGGAATAGGGACACAAAGAGGAGCCCAGGAAGGCCTCTTGGGAGAGGCGGCTTCTGAACTGAGCCCTGAAGGATGACAAGAGTTACGCAGATGAATGAGGACCAGAAGGGACACTGTGAGGCGCTGCCCCCTGAGACGGGCACCGTATCCCCCACCTGGAGCCTAAGTCTCCTACGCTGTCGAATGGGACAGTCCTAGTGGGGCTGACCGGGTACAGGTCCCACGATGACCCAGCAGTCTCACGACCCATTTGTTCATTGCTTTCATGATCAATCGTCACCTGTCTTCCTCGACCCCATCCCGTGCCAGGGCCCAGAGAGGCCAACAAGGACCAGATAAGGCCCTGGAAGGTTCTGGCTACTCCCAGGCCAGAAAGGAATATGGATGAGAAGGGATGATGACCGTCTGCATTCCAGCGGGGTCTCCAGAAGGAGAGGGTCTGAGTCTTTCAGGGACATTCACGTCCACTTTGCTACTTGACCAAGGATGAGGAGGAGGTGGGTAGCTCTGGCAGGCCAACAGGGGGATGTACTGAACGAGGAAAAGTCCCCAGGCAGGGCCACCAAAGCAGAAAGCCGAGCCGGGAGCTCAGAGTCCCACCCTGGCTCGAATGTGCCACAGAGACAGCAATGGCTCCACTGAAAGGCAGTGGGACCAAGTGCAGCCACCCACAGCTCTGCCCACACTGCTGTGGCCCACAATTGCCCAGTGATCCCCGCAGGGACTTTGTGAGGCCTGGGGCAGGACCCACTCCCCAGGGCAACCGATCAGAGACAGCTGTGGCACACGGACATGAGGCTGAGGGCCAGAGCAGCTCCCGTCTGGGTCTCAGTTCCCTCCTCGTCTCCCCCGTGATAACGTAAAGACAAAGTGAGACTTCCAGGAACTCAGCGCTGCAGAGGTGGCTGTCGCGATGGCACTCTGCCCTGAGCCAGCAGGACCCAGTTTCTGATGGGGAGTTGGGAGAGGGCGAAAGAGGAGAGAAGCAGGTGCAGTCGGTCCCCTGCCAAGGTGCCTGGGCCCAGCGCTGGATGCAGGGGATCCCCGCAGCACACCTTTTGCCTTACATGTAAAGACTTTCTGACCACTGCCTAGATGTGGTTCTCTGGGCTGGCAGCGGTCTTCTTCCTGCCCTGCAGACCATTCCCCAGCAGCAGCCAGAGGGGTCTTTCAAACCCCAGAGTCACCCCCAGGCTCAAAACCCTAGGAGCCTGTTGTCTTCAGAACACGTTTCACAGTCCTTGGCCTGGGAGGCAGCCTGGCAGGGAGTTTCAGGCCTGGGCCTAAATTCGGCCTCTCAGAGCACCAGCCATGCGGGTGGTCAGCGCTCCTGCAGCCGGGCCCAGAGCCTCGCTCACACACAGAGGAGGGCCCATGGTGTCAGAAAAACAAAGAAAGAGTATATATGGGCCAAGCTGCTTGCTCTCAGGCATACACAGCCCTCAAGGACAGAGTGGACGAAGGCACAAGCCTCAGCCCTGGACTCAGGCTTCCCCTACACACGGAATCCCTCAGGCTTCCTGCCCTCAATGAGGTGGGTCTGGGCACGCAAGGCCCCTACTCCCTGTCCACCAAGCTGTGGGAGGGCCACCTGGGTCACCCCAGAGGTCCAGCAGCTCCTGGAAATCAGTGCCCACCAGGTACGGGAAGCGCCTCTGCCCTTGCTCCTCCAGGCCCAAGATGGGGAAGGGTAATTGTCTAGGAAATGTCCAGGTGAGGCTGTTCCTCAGGGTGCTCCCAGGTAAACTCCAGGAAACGAGCTTTCCCAGCCCCTGCTGGCTTCCCTAACCACCCCCCTCACCCCAAAACATCCCTCATCAGCCCCACAATTGCCCACTGGAGATTCTGTGACTCCTTCACGCCAGGCCCCTAATTCATGGAGAGTAACTCAAAGGGAGACAAACTAGAAAGTAAAAGTCTCAGCCAGGCGCTGTGGCTCGTGCCTGGAATCCCGGCACTATGGGAGGCCAAGGCAGACAAATCACTTGAGGTCAGGAGTTCGAGACCAGCCTGGCCAACATGGTGAAACTCCATCTCTACCAAAAATACAAAAATTAGCTGGGTATTGTGGTGCATGCCTGTAACTGCAGCTACTTGGGAAGCTGAGGTATGAGAATTGCTTGAACCCGGGAGGCAGAGTTTGCAATGAGCTGAGATCGCACCACTGCACTCCCGCCTGGGTGACAGAACGAGACTTCGTCTCAAAAACAAAACATAGAAGTCCCATAGCCTCAGTCCCAGGAGGCTGTGGGGGATGGCCCGGTCCCCACCCTCACTCCCTGCCTGACCCAGGGAGCAAAGCCCCCACAAAAAGCAAGTGCAAAGCAATGCATGGGCAGAGGTGCAGGAGGGGAACTAGGCTGGCAAATGCGAATTTAAACGAGCCATTCATTGCCAAGCAGCACATCATGGCACTCAGAGATGTATAAAGGGATGCTTAACATGGAAAGGACCCCCTTAGCTCCAGGCCCACCTCCTGTTCTTGTTCTGCCCAATCCTTTACCTGCGGGCATGAGGCTGGGGTGGGTGTCCCTCCTCTTCCTATGATTTATCCTACAAAAAGCATCCAGGGTAGCATTTACGTACCACCTGCGGCATACATAGCCCTGGGCTAAAAAAAAGTAAGGAATGTCAACTGCCGTGTCTGGGAAGCCTCGCTGGTGCTGGTGACCACGGCAGGATGCTGGGTGGACACAAACTAGTGGAGGGGCGGGGCTTGGAGTCACCACCTCCCGCGGCCTCCCACCTCTGAAAAGGTCCCTGTCCTCGGGCTAGGCCCACCAGCCCGCATGGCTTAAATCCATCTTCCTGCCTCCCCAGCCTGTGGAGAGGGGAGGAAGCTCTGAGGGCCTCCTGCCTGGGACTCCTACTAACGACTGTATCTGGGAGAGCAATGCCCCACATACACACACAGATGCACACAGACACGTGTACACCTGCCCCCCCCACAGACACGTGCACACCTGGCCCACACAGACATATGTGCACACCTGACCCCCCCTACACACAGACTCATGTGCACACCTGCCCACACACATGTGCACACCTGCTCACACAGACACGTGTGCACACCTGCTTATACACATACACGTGTGCACACCTGCCCACACAAACATGTGCACACTTGCTCACATGCACACATACACATGTGCATACCTGCTCATACACATGTGCACACCTGCTTTCACATACAGACACATGTGCACATCTGCCACACACACATGCACACTTGCTCACACACAGACGCACATGCACACCTGCTCACACACATACTCATGTGCACACCTGCCCACACAAACGTGCACACCTACTGACATGCACACATAGACATGTGCACACCTGCTCACACTCAGACACACGTCCACACCTGCCTTCACAAACATACACATATGCATCTGCCCACACACACGCACACCTGCTCACACACAGACACATGTGCACACTTGCTCACACACGTGCACACCTGCCTTCACATACAGACACATGTGCACACCTGCCACACACACATGCACACCTGCTCACACACAGATGCACATGCATACCTGCTCACACACATACACATGTGCACACCTGCCCCCACACACATGCACACTTGCTTACACACAGACGCACATGCACACCTGCTCACACACATACTCATGTGCACACCTGCCCACACAAACGTGCACACCTACTGACATGCACACATAGACATGTGCACACCAGCTCACACTCAGACACACGTCCATACCTGCTTTCACATACATACACATGTGCATCTGCCCACACACACATGCACACCTGCTCACACAGACACATGTGCACACCTGCTCACACCCATACACATATGCACACCTGCTCACACATGTGCACCTGTTCACATGCACACATACACATGTGCACACCTGCTCACATTCACACAGACACAAGTGCACACTTGCTGATATGCATACACGTGCACACCTGTCACCATGCACACGTGCTCATGTGCACACCTGCTCACACACATGCACACATGCACCCCTGCTCACACACACAGGCACATGCACACCTGCTCACACATACACATGTGCACACCTGCTCACACGCATACATATATGTTCATGTGTGCACACCCCCAGCAGGTGCATGTGCTCTGTGGTTTCCTGACTTCCACACCACAGGCTTCAGGAAGTGATGGGCGCTAATGTCGCCGGCTGCATCTCTGGGCAGGTTTCCTTGGCAACCTCTCTCTCCTACTCTCATTTGGATCCCAGTGTCTCCGTGAGAGCATCAGAGTCATCAGGAGCAGAGTTCTGCAACCTCTTAAAAAGAAGATGTGGCAGGGTTGACAAACACATCTTGGCACAGCACCCAATCATAGAGCCCTGCGTTTGGGGTGCTGGCCTCATGAGGGAAACCTGCTTGGACCCCAAAATGCTGTGCAGCCTTCTGGGAGACTCAGCCTCTCTGAACCCCAGTTTCTCCTGGGGCTGGGGCCACGGGAACGGTGCTGCTGCCTCACGGGCTGGGTCCAGCACACGTGGCTGGGAAGGGCAGCCGGTCATCCCAGGAGCTGCACCTGGGACACGCTCTCCCTTACAGACCCAGGAGGGAACAATCCCTGCTCACACCTTGACCTCGGACTTCTGACCTCCAGAACTGGGAGACGATTCATTTCCGTGGCAAGGGCCCCTCGTCTGTGGCATGTTTTCCTGGCCACCTTGCACTATGTCCTAAGGCAGAGGGGCAGCCATCAGCCCGGCTCCCACCTGCCCACCAGCTCTGTTGCAGGAGCCTCAGGTCCCCGGGCCTGTGTCAACTAACAGAGATCAGTCAGGAAGGTTTTGAGAGCAGCTGATCTGAGCCGCGAGGGGCCACCCAGTTGGATCTGTCAGACCTGACCCTGCCTTCTGATGGATCGGACACGTTCCAGCTGCAGGATTGAAAGTGACCTCGGGTGTAGGGCCAGCTGCACATGGAAGACACCTTTGGAAAAGCTTGTCCTGAGACTGGATCCCTGGGGCCCACCCCTCAGCCTGGATCCTGTCCTGCCAGGCCCGGGTGCCCCTCCCCTGCCTGACTCAGCCCCCCGACCCCACCCCAAACTCTGCTTCCCCAGCCTCACCCCATAGCCTAGGCCTTCCCGACCCTGTTGGGCCCCTGCACCGGGCCCTTGAATCTAGCAGAGTCTTCCCGCCCCTCCCTTCTGCTCCAGCATCCACAGCTTGACCCTTAGTTTGGCTCTCGAGGTCTCTCCAGCCTGCCCCTCACAGGGTGACCCTCCACTGCCAGCCTTCTCCACCCCACAGGCCCCTCCTGGACCTGCCACCTTCCTCTTGTCCAGATGGCCCCACTGCCCCCAGGAGCTCTGCCTCTGAGGACCCTCCAGCCCCTCGAAGACTGTGCAGGAAGGACAAAGCCCCTGCCACAGTGCCACCCCACGAGGGCTGGGCTGTGGGTCTGCAAGGGACCTGTCTGTCACCAGGGCCCCTGCAAAAAGGCTGGAGCCCACCTAGTAACCACCACTACCATGGCGTTTGGCATGGCGTTTGCTACAGCCAGGCCTGTTCCAGAACGTTCCATGGAGCATCCCTTTCTCCTCACAGCAGCCCCACTGAACTGTGGTATCATAGCCCCATTTCACAGATGAGGAAATGGAGGCCCGGGAAGCCAAGGTACTCAGCTAAGCCCTCCCAGCAGTGAGGGTCAGCAGCAAGACCTGGACCACTATGGGGGATTACTGAGCCCAAGAGCTCGAGGCTGCAGTGAGCTGTGACCGTGCCACTGCTCTCCCGCATGGAAGAAAGCCAGGTCAGGGGAGTGGCTGGAAACAGACCCAGAGAGATGGAAGCTTACCCAGGAAAAGGGGCGCATCTCAGGTCACTGGGGATTCAAAAAAATTTTCAATACACGGTGCCGGAACCAGTGAATGAAAGACAAATCTAGGCTGGGCACAGTGGCTGATGCCTGTAATACCAGCACTTTGGGAGGTCGAGTCAGGCCGATCACTTGAGGTCAGGAGTTCGAGACCAGCCTGGCCAACATGGTAAAACCCCGTCTCTACTAAAAATGCAAAAATTAGCTGGGCATGATGGCACGTGCCTGGAATCCCAGCTACTCAGGAGGCTGAGGCAGGAGAATCACTTGAACCCAGGAGGTGGAGGCTGCAGTGAGCCAACATCATGTCACTGCACTCCAGCGTGAGTAACAGAGCAAGACCCTGTCTCAAAACAAAACGAAGCAAACAAACAAACAAAAAAAAAAACAAATCTAGACTTCAAAGGAGAAACTCTATAATAAGGGATTGTTTGAAGGGTGGAGGGAATGCCGTGGTTGGGGAGGACACCAGTGCTATTGAGAGGATGCCTGACCATGAGCTCTGCAGGCATCTTGAGGGTTGGGAAGGGTTTTCTCTTATGGAGAGGGGTCGGCAAGGCTAGAGGCATGGTATGGGGCAATGGGATGACAGTGCCCATGGGACAGTGGAGCAGAGGTCCTCCCGGGACCACCCTCAGCAGACATCACCGTCCCGGGACCACCGTCAGCAGAACTCAGGGCCTGAAGGGGGCGCCATATTAACCCAAGCCTGGGTCGCAGGCATTCTGTGGAGTGGCGCAGTGGGAGGAGCAGTCCCGCGGATGGTTCACCAGGCAGAGGGGCTGGCCTTGCCGCTGGTAAACCAGGGGGCGTCATGAGTCTTGCCTGAGTCCCGCGAGGAAGGGGCTCCTTTCAGGAAGCCTTTTTCCAGAACACACAGGGTGGGATACAATGGAGCCTGTGCTGGGCCCAGGTGAAACTCAGCATTATAAGAAAAACTGGATAAACATTTAGCAAAGATAGAATGGAATCTGACTTTATGGCATATCCCAGAGTAAACTCCAAGTGGATCAGAGATTAAAACGTAAAAAATGAAACCACAGGGCCTGGCACAGCAGCTCATGCCTCCCAGCACTTTGTGAGGCTGAGGCGGGAGGATCGCTTAAGCCCAGGAGTCCAAGACCAGCCTGGGCAACATAGGCAGTCCTCGTCTCTATTTCACAAAAAAAGAAAAAAAGAAAGAAAAGAAGAAATGAAACTACAAATGAACCTAAGGAATTTGCAGCATGTGAATTTCTTTATAACCTAAGAGCGGGAATAACTGCAGCTCCAAAGTCAGAAGCAATCGTGGAAGATACTGATGATACTGATGCGTAAATGTTATAATTACGTATGAAAAATTGAGACCATGCCAAAAAGCAAAATATAAACAAAGTTAAAACACACATGATCAACAGAGAGGCAAAAAATCCACTATTTATGTCGGGGTCAAAGGGCTGATCTCTCTAACACAGAAAGAGCTCTGATAGAAACAGGGAGGGATAAAGACCGAAACCTGATCAGAACCAAAGGGACATAAAAGATGTTGCCGGGCGCGGTGGCTCAAGCCTGTAATCCCAGCACTTTGGGAGGCCGAGACGGGCTGATCACGAGGTCAGGAGATCGAGACCATCCTGGCTAACACGGTGAAACCCCGTCTCTACTAAAAAAAATACAAAAAACTAGCCAGGCGAGGTGGCGGGCACCTGTAGTCCCAGCTACTCCGGAGGCTGAGGCAGGAGAATGGCGAAAACCCGGGAGGCGGAGCTTGCAGTGAGCTGAGATCTGGCCACTGCACTGCAGCCTGGGCGACAGAGCGAGACTCTGTCTCAAAAAAAAAAAAAAAGATGTCAACTGGCAAGTCGGAGAGACGCGCAGACATGCAGACCACCCTCAAACAGAGGCCATCAGAGGGACCTCACTTAGCAAGAGTGCCTGGGAGCTGCCTGGAGACGCCGCTTCTTCCCCAGCAGTGGGTGCTGCCCTGGGGCTTGACCATGCGCTCTGCTCTACAGGCAGCTGTGCAGAAAAGTGGGCCCTGTCTCCCACTGCTTGGCGCATACACAACGGTACCATTCCTGTGGGGTGCAAAGTGCCACAGTGCCCAGGGAAGATCCAGCAACCTATGAGCAAAGTACAGGAGCAATCGTCTGACATAGTCGTCTCCAGTGTAGGAGATCACATATGCCCAAGGACGTTTGTCATGGCATTATTAGCAGTATCAAAACAACAGAGACATCCCAGCTGTCCTTCAGCAAGGGCCTGGTCAGATGAACCAGGGTGTGGCCATGTGGTGGGCACCAGGCAGCCGTGAGGAGGAAGCAGTCCGCTCTCCGTGCTCTCCCGCAGCCCACTCTCCAGGACACAGCCTTCAGGGACAATGGAGAGTGCAGAACAAGGAACAAGGAGTGCAGAATGCCACCTTCTGTGCAGCAGAAAACATGCACTTGACCTTTTGCTTCTGCTTCTGCCATGACAAACGAACGTGCACAGGACAAGCATTCCTACCACACACGACTATCAAGCTAGGCAAAATCCACGAAGCGGCTGTTTGCAGACACTGGGCCACAGGCTGTGCCACTGTGCTCCGTGCTCTCCCTGACTTCTGCCTGGAGGCACTTTCTGGACACAGGACGGGCAGGTGGAGCCCAAGCAGAGCACGGGGGCCTCACTGAGCTCTGTTAGTCTGGGGAGACTGAGGCAGCTGGGATTTGAAGGGCAGAGGATCAGAGAGGAGGGAACTGCACAGGGAAGAGATTCAGATTCAGAAACACATGGAAGGTCCTGTAAGGGCTTCTGGATACCGAGCTGCCCATGTGAAAGGCAAGGTGAAGCCTGACAGAGGGCAACTTTGAACGAAGGAACTGGAGCTGAGGACAGCCTGGAGGTGACACGCTGCTGGGAACCATTCATGTCCCAGCCAGCCAGAGCAGGAGGCCTGGGTGCCCAGCCAGAAGGCCAGGCATTGTGAGTCAGCTTCCTGGCCCTAGAGTAAAGGCTGCACCAGACCCAGCCTAGCAAAGTTGAAAAGTAGCCTCGGCAGGACCATCTGACCAAGGAAAATGCACACCGGCCAGGATGCACTGCCGCAAGTCCAGACACAACAGCGGAGCATCTTTACGTGCCCAGCCTACGTTAAAAAAAAAAAAACAAAAACTACATGTGGAGATTCGGGAAAATCTGACACACAGCCAGGGAAAAGGACTAAAGGTAAATAGAAATACACTCAGAGACGCTGGAGTTCGCAGACAAGCACTTAGAAAAACAGCTATTACAAATACGTTCAAGAGCTTAGAAGAACAGACAGTGACGATAAGTGAGCAGATGGAGACTCTCAGCAGAAATGGAACGCCCTAAAACAACAAGGAAATTCTGACACTGAAAACTACACTCTCTGGAACAAAAACAACCCGGGGCGAGCTTCACAAACAGATTGGAGACTGCAAAAGAAAGAATCGGTGA
The DNA here is from genome assembly GCF_002776525.5 of Piliocolobus tephrosceles. NCBI lineage: Eukaryota > Metazoa > Chordata > Mammalia > Primates > Cercopithecidae > Piliocolobus > Piliocolobus tephrosceles. The sequence goes on from NC_045436.1 coordinate 181,099,440, forward strand.
ACTGAAAGACAGGGCAACAGAAATTATTCAGTCTGAAGGAAAGAGAGAGAAAAAGCACTCAGAAAATAGAGAAATTCAGTGAGACAATGTCTAACGTAAGTATCAATATCGATTGAATCCATTCCTGGAGGCCCAGAAAGAGAGGAGAAACAGACTGCAGCAGGGATTAAAAATGTATTTGAAAAAATAATGGCCAAAATGTTTCAAAATATCATGAAAAATGCCAAGCATGGTGGCTCACACCTGTCATCCCAGCACTTTGGGAGGCCGAGGTGGGTGGATCACCTGAGGTCAGGAGTTCGAGACCAGCCTGGCCAACCTGGTGAAATCCCATCTCTACTAAAAATACAAAAATTAGCTGAGTATGGTGATGCACGCCTGTAGTCCTAGCTACTTAGGAGTCTGAGGCAGAAGAATCTCTTGAACCTGGGAGGCGGAGGTTGCAGTGGGCCAAGATCGTGCCACTGCACTCCAGCCTGGGTGACAGAGCGAGACTCCATCTCAAAAAAAAGTAAAATAAAATAAAATAATGAAAAACATCAACCCACAGAAGAAGTAACAAACCCTAAGCATAACGTGCATGCATGCATGCACACAGACACACACAGAGACACATACACCGTACACACAGACACATGCACACCACACACACAGAGACACACACACACCACACACAGAGACAAACACATGAACACACACAAACACATATACACAAACACATACAGAGACACACCACACACACAGACACATACGCCACACACACAGAGACACACACACCACACATAGAGACAAACACATGAACACACACAAACACAGAGACACACCACACACACACGGATACACACACACCACACACAGAGACACACACACAAACTCACACACCACACACACAAACACACACACCACACAAATATGTGCCTGCACACACCCCTCACACAGAGAGACACACACCATACACAACACACCAAGGCACTTTATAACAAATACTGAAAACCAAAAATAAAAATACAATCGGAAAAGCAGCCAGAGAAAATTTAAATGTGACATGTAGGAGGGGAAGAAAAGAAATATCTCCAGTTTCTCATTAGAAACAATGCAGGCAGGAGACAATGGATGGCATCTTTGCAGACTGAAAATATCATCAGCCTAGAATCCTGCATCCCACAAAGACACCTTTCAAAAGCAGATTTCCAGTTTCAGCTTGAAGAGAGCGGAAAGAGCCTTGCTTCAGCCCTTACAATATAAGAAGAAAAGCTGAGAAACTGCAAGTTAATGATTTTTCATCAGGCCTTCAGAGAAATGGAGCCACAGGGGAAACAAGCAAGCCAAAATCTGGAGAAAAACAGGCTTCCAGGAAGAAACAGGACCTGAGCATGTTCTCACCTGGGGCAGATGCCACTGAATCTGTTACAAGCTTGTAGATATAGATCTATATTGGGTAGAAATGTTTAAGAATTTACTAAAGGCCAAGCATGGATAAGCTTGGGAGTATGACACATGGGGCCACAGACATAAGGGAGGTTCTTACCCTCTAAAAGCTTTTCTTCCAAGGATCCCACCAACGGCTCCCAGGGAAGACACAAGGAAAATCCTAGGGAAGCTTTACCTGGGGTACTAGTGGAAGGAAACACATTTACCCCCAAAACTCTGCCCAGACCCATCCCCACTCTCTACCCAACAAAGTCTGCAAAGAAAAACAACAACAACACAAAAATCCGAGCCTCGGTCACTGGTAGGAATTCCTGGGAGCTGGGAGAGGAAAACAGAAAAAAGAAAAAGCTCTACCCTGGGAGAGGGTCAGACACACATGCTAACCGTGGCACCACCCTGGAAGAGGGCAGGTGCATGTGGGAAGAGCCTGGAACAACATTGGATGGCCTAACGTACATGTAGTGGAGTTCCAGAAGGAGAAGACACAGAGAAGAGGCTGGAAGAAGTATTTGAAGATTCTCCATTATGGGCCAGGCGCGGTGGCTCACGCCCATAATCCCAGCACTTCGGGAAGCCGAGACGGGCAGATCAAGAGGTCAGGAGATCAAGACCATCCTGGCTAACACAGTGAAACCCCATCTCTACTAAAAATACAAAAAATTAGCCGGGTGTGGTGGTGGGCACCTGTAGTCCCAGCTACTCAGAAGGCTGAGGCAGGAGAATGGCATAAACCCGGGAGGCAGAGTTTGCAGTGAGCAGAGATGGCGCCACTGCACTCCAGCCTGGGCGGCAGAGTGAGACTCCATTTCAAAAAAAAGAAAAGTCTCCAATATGAGTGACAGACACCAGACCACAGATTCAGGAAGCCCAGAGAACACCAAGAAGGATAAACATCAGGAAAATCCACACCTGGACACATCTTCAAACCACCACAAACGAACGACAAAGACAATCTTGAAGCCAGATGGGGAAAAAGATACATTATCTACATTATCTACCGAGAAACAAAGATAAAAATGTCCACAGGCTTCTCATCAGAAACCATGCAAGCAAAAAGACAATGGAGAGATTTATTTTTTAAGAACTGAGTGAAAAATGAAGACTTCCAAAAAAAAAAAAAGCTGAAAATTCATTACCAGAAAACCCACTCTACACAAAAACTGTGAAAGTTCTCCAAGTGGAAGGAATATTATATAGACAGAAACTTGAATCTAGAAAAAGAAATGAAGAAAGTGGAAATTGAAGACAAAATAAAATCATTTTTAAATTTAATTTCTCTAAAAGATGATTGTTTAAAAGGAAGATTATAATAATTTCCTGTATGCTTGTGGCATATGTCAAAGTGAAGTGTGTGATTAAAACGACACAGAAACAGGAGGGAGGAATTCCATATATACTGGTCCTTATACTACACTTGAAGAAGTACAATATTGTTTTAAGGTATGTTCAGACTGTTTAAAAATACATATTGTGGGCCGGGCGCAGTGACTCACACCTGTAATCCCAGCACTTTGGAAGGCCAAAGTGCGTGGATCACAAGGTCAGGAGATCGAGACCATCCTGGGTAATGGTGAAACTTCATCTCTACTAAAAACACAAAAAATTAGCTGGGCATGGTGGCGGGCGCCTGTAGTCCCAGGAGAATGGTGTGAACCCGGGAGGCGGAGCTTGCAGTAAACCGAGATCACACCACTGCACTCCAGCCTGGGCAATACAGCGAGACTTTGTCTCAAAAAAAAAAATTGTATATATATTTATGTATCTATATATGTATATATAAATTTATATATCTATATATGTATATATACACACATATATATAGTGAACCATAAGAAAACCTGTAAAAAGGTTTTTAAAGAGGCATCAGTAAGTCAATAGAGGAGATATAATGGGATAATTAAAATGCTCAATTATGATCAGAAGATGGAGGAAAAGATGGGAAATGTGACGAAAAACAAATGTAATAACCTGTCACATGGTCCTGAAGCACAGCAGCATAAAGCATAGCAGGACGAAGAACATAGCTTACTTACGGAGCATTAAGTGAATCCTTATGAAGGAGTCATACCTAAATTCCAATTTACAGAAAAGACAGGGAGACAGAGGAACAAGCTGAGCCTGTCGTGAGGAAACAGAAGGATGTAAGCTGTGGGCACTATTCAAGACACAGACCTTCGAGAGGAAAAGTCAAGGAAAAAATGTCAACAAACTATGCTTTTAATCTAAAACTTTCAATCTAGAAGGAACAGGAACTTTTCTAGTTTGAGAGACAGGTGAGGCAGTGCGTGAAACTTGGTTAAGTCTTGGTTCAAATTCATAGCTATAAGAGACATGTAGGGAGCATTGGGCACTTTTAATCTGGACAGGATATTAGATAATATTTGAGAACCGATTTCTAATTTCCTTACATGTGATCATGGTATTGTGGTTCTGTAGAAAATGTCCTTGTTTGGCCAGGCACGGTGGCTCAAGCCTGTAATCCCAGCACTTTGGGAGGCCAAGATGGGCAGATCACGAGGTCAGGAGATCGAGACCATCCTGGCTAACACAGTGAAACCCCGTCTCTACTAAAAAAATACAAAAAACTAGCCGGCGAGGTGGCGGGCTCCTGTAGTCCCAGGTACTTGGGAGGCTGAGGCAGGAGAATGGCATAAACCCGGGAGGCGGAGCTTGCAGTGAGCTGAGATCCGGCCACTGCACTCCAGCCTGGGCGACAGAGCGAGATTCCGTCTCAAAAAAAAAAAAAAAAAAGAAAATGTCCTTGTTTATAACAAATATGCAAGTGAAAGGATTGGGAGCAAAGTGTCACAGTACCTCGAACTCATTGTGAAATGCTCAGCGAAACTTTAGAGGAAGGAAAGAGAGACACACACATGGCAATATGCTAATAATTGTTGCACCTAAGTGGGAGAGATACGGGTTTTCATATGCTATTCTTCATTTATTCTTCCAGTATGAACATTTTCATAATTCAAAAAATCCTCCAATTATCCGCAGACCCGATTTTCGGAAGGTGCTGCCATCTGGTTCACAGGCATACGCCCAAAAGTAAGCGAGGAGCGCTGAGCAGCCAGTGTGGCAGTCATCAAGCCCTCCAGGCTGCAACTCCCAAGGTGGGTGTTCATTGATTGAGCTCAACGTCTGCTCCCCCTTCCCATCTGCTCTGACTTCCGTTTGGAGATCCATGTGGTTTAGGAGAAGCTGGCTCCACCCCAATCTGAATATTCTATCCCCTGACCACAGAGAGTCAGGGACACACATGTGATCTAAGGCAGTCCAGTCCTCCCACAGGCGGTAAGAGTTGCCCACAGCCAGCTCTAGAATGTAGGGGAACCAGCCCTAAGACAAAGCCAATCCTGCAGAAGCAGTGCCCAGAGGTTAAAGGAGTTTGGGGACATCATGGAGAGCCCCTGGAGCATCCCTCACCCGAAGCCACCACTTCCACCGGATTGGTCTGTTGAAGAAGCCAATAGATTCGCTTAGGCTGTGATGCTGCTGCTTGCAACCAAAAAGATGCCGAGTCATACAATTCCACAGGAGGATCCCTCAGGCCCTCACTTCCAGCTGTAAATCAGTAAACAAGGTTCAGGTGCAGTGCTGAAATCGGTACCTTGTTTCCCGGAACTCAGGAGTGGAGACCCTGCAGACTAAGAGAGGCAAGGGCCGTGCAGACAGGCACGCCACCAGCACCCACAGTGAGCGCTGACAGCCCGCAAGCTGGCAGGCTCTTCGCAGGAGAGGAAGCCCGGCACTCAGCCTCTGCATAATTAGAGAAATGGAAATTAAAACCACAACAAGATACACTTCACACCCACCAGGTTGGCAAAATCTCAAAGCCGCTATAATATCCAGTGCTGGCAAGGATGTGTGACACCTCAAATACCCAAATGCTGCTGGTAGGGGTGTAAATTTATGGAATTCACGTTGGATAGCAATTGACACACATCTACATGTATTATATGCACGTGTATATACATGTATATATGTATGTATGCATATGCTTATGTATGGATGTGTGTGTGTGTATTTCCATATACAGTCATGTGCCACATAACAGCACTTCTGGCAGGAACAGAGAGCATATACAATGGAGGCCCCATAAGATTAGAACAGAGCAGACCTTGTACAGGTGTACTGTATTTTATCTTTCATATCGTATTTTTACTACACTGTTTCTATGTTTAGGTATGATTAGATGCACAAATACTTACCGTTGTGTTGCAATGGCCTGCAGCATTCAGTACAGTACCACCCTGCCTCAGTTTGTACCCCAGGAGCAGGAGGTCCTGCCATGCAGCCCAGGCGTGTGGGAGGCGATGCGTCTGTGCCATCTGGGTTTGCGTAAGTTCACACTATGATGCTCACACGGCGACGAAATCGCCTAACAGCGCCTTGCTCAGAACCATCCCTGCGATCGGGCGATGTGTGACTGTATGTGTGTATGTGTATACACAGACATGTACGTGTATACATACAACGCAAAATATTGACAGTTGGTGAATCTAACTGAGGGCATGCAAGTGGTCCTTGTCTATTCTTTCAACATGTCTGTTTGCTTGAAAATCCTCAAGGAAAGCTGGGGAAAATCATCTAAAAGAAGGCAAGAAATGAAAGAAGTTATACACAGAATCTGCAAACAAATAGTATGCACAAAATAAAGCAGCAGCTCCAAACTTAAGTGTATCAGTAATTGCATTAAATATAAACAGACTAAGAGCTCTACTTGTGAGCCAACATTGTCGACTCTGTGCGTGTGTGTGTGATGGATTTGTCTATATGTGTTTTCTGTTTTAAAAAGTCAACATTAGCAGAGCAAATGCAGTTACCTGGAGCTGTCCAGCAAAGGTGGCCTAATACCCAGCATCCTCTGCATGTGGCATGTTCAGGGAGTGTTTTCTCTAAAATAACTAAGAAAACAAAACAACACATTCACCCATGGGAGATGTCTCTAGCTGTCACGCCATGGACTTAGGGGCTGAGGCTTGGCCGACGCCCCCACCCCAGGTGGCACTGCTTGGCGCCCTCCCCAGCAAGGGTCTCCTAGCCTGGTGCACTGAGAAACCCCACCACAAAGGAGAGGAGTTCGCTGAACTGCACTAACACACACCCCAGAGACCCAGGTGCCAGCCAGACGCCCTGTATTAGGTGACTTGAGGGATGGGCCATCTGGCAGCCCCAGACCTTCCTGTCACTGCACCAGGGCTGTCCTCCCTGGGGACAAGTCCAGTGGGAAGGCAGAGCCACAGGACAGCTTAGGAGCCAGAGCCAGGCCAGGAGAGGGAGCAGCATCAGCCAGGTGCTACCTCCAAACAGGGGCGGCGGGGCAGTAGGGGCGGGGGAGAGGAGACCCTCCACGCTGCTGCCCCTCCACATATTCTAGGCTTCCTGGCTGTGTTGAGACTGGGATACCTTTGGTCAGGTGGCTTTGTCCTCCCCCTCCATGTCAAATGTCTGCAGGTCCCTCCTCTGCACCTGCCACTGCCATGTCTGTCCACCCTACCCAATCCTTACAGACCCTGGAAAAGCCTACCTCCCAAGACAGCACTCAAGGTCCAAGGTCAAAAAAAGCCAGAAACCTGTGGAATGCAGCCTAGGTCTCTTCTGCCTGGAAATTCACCTGAGAGTCTGTGCCTGGAGGCGCAGGTGCACCAGGAAGTTCCACCTAGAAGTGCAGGTGCTCAAGGGGTTCTCACCAGGAAGTATGGGTGCACCAGGAAGTTCACCCATAAATGCAGATGCAGCAGAATGTCTCACCTAGAAGTGCAGGTGCATCAGGAAGTGCAGATGTGCAAGGGATTCTCACCAGGAAGTGCAGATGAACCAAGAAGTCTGCACCGGGAAGTGCAGGTGCACCAGGAAGGCTCACCTGGGAGTGCAGGTGCACCTGGAAGTCTCATCTGGAAGTACAGGTGCACCAGGAATCTCACCTGGGAGTGCAGGTGCACCCGGAAGTCTCATCTGGGAGTGCAGGTGCACCAGAAAGTCCCATCTGGAAGTGCAGGTGCACCAGAAAGTCTCACCTGGAAGTACAGGTGCACCAGGTAGTCTCACCTGGGAGTGCAGGTGCTCCAGGAAGTCTCATCTGGAAGTACAGGTGCACCTGGAAATCTACATGTTCCACATGAGGTGACTCCTGGGCCTGCTTTCTGATTCTGTTTCCAACCCTGCCGACATTAATCCACCACCCCAGTGTCTCTCAGCTCTAAAGCCATGATGCCCTCACACTCCACCCTTCTGGCCTGGCCTGTACCTCTTTACCCCTGTGACAGGGAAGGGTGGCAGAGCAAGTGCTGCCCATAGGAGTCCCAGGCTGGCTGGTCATGGCCACCTTGGGCCCAGGCCTCCTCCTCTTGTGAGGAGGTAGGCAGGCAGCCAGTGATGCCTGGGCCCCCTCCTGACACTGTGCCCTCCAGGGAGGCCAGAAGTGCCAGGCCTGGGAGTGGAGTATGGAAGCCTCAGAAGTTGTCTGCTCCAAGAGCATGGCAGGCTGGACCAGGCTTTCTCCCCAGCCAGGAGGACCCAAGGACCGCTTGTTTCCGAGGGGCCCTTGCTTCTGAGGGGCCCTTGTTTCCGAGGGGCCCTTGTTTCCGAGGGGCCCTTGTTTCCAAGGGGCCCTGCACTTTCTGAGGAACTTCCTTGGATTCAGGCCTCTGCTGCGTCTCAAATTCTCTCCCTGCTTCTGCTACAAACAGCCATGAGGTGGGGCCCACCCAGCAGCTCCCAGCTCCATGAGAGTGAGGCCACGGCCATCTCCGAAGACCACAGTGGCCTGGCCAGGTGGATGTGACATCTTTACTGCCCACTGCTGAGACCTTTCTGCCTCTTGTTTCCGTGCTGGGGTGTTCAGGGAAGGCCTGCCAGGCCCGGGGCCTTGGGGCAGAAGCTCCATTTTCACCAGAAGCTGAGAATGAAAGTAAGGTTCAGGTAGGTGCAGAGGTGAGAACCCTGCAGGGGCTGAGCCGGCCCAGCCCAGCCAAATCCCAGCCCGGGGACCAGGGGCAAACTGTTTAACCTCGGTGTCCACAGTTATAAAGCAGCAGTGATGGCAGCTCCAGGCTCCCACACACTTAGACAGGCACATGGTGGCCTAAGTGAGGGCAGGCCGCCTGCCCAGGTCCCCCGCTGCTGCGACTGTGTTCCTTGTTGTTGCTGTTGGCAGTGTCCTGTGAGAACCACCTGGGCACACACCGCGGCAGGAAAGCCGGAAGTCTCATCTGGGACTCTCATCTATGGTTCCCGCCTTGGCAGAGCCGTCTGGGCTATTCCGAGCACAGGTTCACCCACAACCTAAGGAACGGGAAACTCCTCACATTCGACGCCTCCTTTTAAACAAGGTTCACGGCTTCCATTTTCCTATGCTATGGCAGGCCATGACCTTTACTCATGCCTCCCACACAACAAAATCAAATAAAATAAATCCTGGGTAAGATGTGAACATTTCTTTAAAGTCTTGATAAACTGACAAAGAAGCTTTATTCCAAGAGCTCAGGGTAGAGTTCAGTAGGGACTGACAGGGCCTCCAGGAACACGGCAGAGGTAAACACAGATCCCTTCTGTACCACAGGACCCCCAGCACTTTGGGAGGCTGAAGCTGGCAAATCACCTGAGATCAGGAACTGGAGACAAGCCTGACCAATGTGGTTAAACCCAGTCTCTACTAAAAATACAAAAGTCAGCTGGGCATGGTAGCATGCACCTGTAGTCCCAGCTACCTGGGAGGCTGAGGCAGGAGAATTGCTTGAACCTGGGAGGCAGAGGTTGCAGTGAGCCAAGATCGCCCCATTGCTCTCCAGCCTGGGTGACAGAGCGAGACTGACTCAAGAAGAAAGGAATTCAGATAATCAGATAATGGCCTTATCAGACGCAGAGGACGAGAAATTAAAGGACCAAAGACATTCAAAAAATAACTACGCCCACCCTGAGAAGATCTCCTAGAATGAAAATACATAACTGAAATTCAAAGGCAATGAATGCATTTAACTGCAGAGCAGACACAGCAGAGGAGAGGATGGATGAGCCTGGAGGAAGCGGAAGCCGTTCTCTATGCAGCACCGGAAGTCAGACAGAAAGTGTGGAGGAGAAAACGGGAGGAGGGGAAGCTGGCAGAAAGGGTCTGGCACACATCCACGTTGACTCCCTGAAGGAGACAGAGGAAAATTCAGAGTAAAGTCTGGAAAGAGGGTGGCTGACCACAGGTCTGTCTGATTCTGTCAAGAATAATTCAGAAGGAGTTGCAAATAAAGCATTTGGCTTAATAAGTTTGGCACGCTTGCCAGATACAAACCAAAATGCAAACCTCTGTTGTATTGCCATATATGAGCAACAAAAAAAAAAATAGAAAATATAACTTTTTAAACGATGCTGTATTAGGGTTGGGCATGGTGGCTCATACCTGTAATCCCAGCACTTTGGGAGGCCCCCATAGACAAATGACTTGAGGTCAAGAGTTCAAGACCAGCCTGGCCAACAAAGTGAAACCCCATCTCTACTAAAAATACAAAATTAGCTGGACGTGGTGGCACACGCCTGTAGTCCTAGCTATTTGGGAGGCTGAGGCACAAGAATCACTTGAACCCAGGAGGCAGAGGTTGCAGTGAGCCGAGATCGTGCCACTGCACTCCAGCCTGGGCGACACAGTGAGACTCTGTCTCAAAAAAAAACAAAAACAAAAAAGATACTGCATTAGTTAGGATTCTCCAGAGAAACAGAACCAACAAGATGTGTCTGTATGTGCTTGCCTGCATGTGCCTGTGTGTGTATGCATGTGCGCATGTGTGTGTGTACACAGAGAGATCATTGATTTTTTTTTTTTTTTTTTTTTTAGATGGAGTTTCGCTCTTTCACCCAGGCAGGAGTGCGGTGGTGCAACCTCGACTCACTGCAACCTCCACCTCCCAGTTTCAAGTAATTCTCCTGCCTCAGCCTCCCAAGTAGCTGAGATTACAGGCACCCGCCACCACGCCCAGCTAATTTTTGTATTTTTAATAGAAATGGGGTTTCACCATGTTGGCCAGGCTGGTCTCAAACTCCTGACCTCGTGATCCACCCACCTTGGCCTCACAAAGTGCTGGGATTACAGGTGTGAGCCACCGCGCCCGGCCTCGATTATTGATTTTTTTAAGGAATTGGCCCACACAATTGTGGAGGCATAGTGGGTCCAAAGTCTGCAGGGCAGGCCGACAGTCTGGAGACTCAGGGAGCAGTTGGAGTTTGAGTCCAAAGGCCACTTGCTGGCAGAATTCCCTCTTCCCTTGGGGAGGTCGGCCTGTGTTCTAGTCAGGCCTTCACCTGACTGGATGAGACCCACCCACATCATGGCGAGCCTTCTGCCCCCCTGAAGGTCAGCTGATTTCAGTGTGAATCTCATCTGAAAAGCAGCCTCACAGCAACATCCTGACCAAGTACTTGGGCACTGTGGCCCAGCCAAGTTGGCTTAAAATTAACCATCACAGAGACCATTACAGCAGGACAGATGGCAAGAAGCATCGAGGAATAAACTTAACAAAATACGTGCAAGATACACAGAGAAAAAATATGAAATTTTACTGCACGTCATTAACGAAGATCTAAATAAGTGGAGAAATAAAACATATTTGTTTTCAAAAAATAAACACATACATGGATTGGAAAACTCAATAATATTAGAGATACCAGTTTTTCCCCAAAATGATTTGTAGAGCCACTACAATGCCAATCACAATCCCAAGTGGTGTGTGCGTGTGTGTGTGCGTGTGCATATGTGTGTGCATGTGTGTGCACGTGTGTGTGCACATGTGTGCATGTATGTGCATGTGTGTGCATGTGTATACATGCATGTGTGTGCATGTGTGCATGCAGTGCATGTGTGCGCATGCATGTGTGTGCATGTGTGCGCATGTGTGTGCATGTGTGCATGCATGTGCATGTGTGTGCGCGCGTGTGTGCATATGTGTGCGTGTGTGTGTGTTAGTAGACTTTAACAAGATGGTTCTAAAATGTACATGGAATTAGAGCAGGCATCACTGTGAACCTATTCTGATTCTGGTGTCCAATAAAGATCTTTTTTAACTTTTTAAAAAAGAGCCAGGAATACAGGAATAGTCAAAATATTCTTAATGAAGAACAAAAAGTGGGAAGGTTGGTCTTTCTGTTCCCTAAGATTTCCCTTAAAGCCTTAGCAAAGCAGACAGTTAGGTTTCGGTGCACAGGTAACGCATACCAGATGGACACAGGGCAGGCCTGTCCACTGGAGGAGAGAGGCAGATCGATGGGGACAAGACAGTCCCATTTAAAATCAGTTTGGAGAACTGATTATCCATAGAGGGAAAAATATTACTTACACTCTTGCTCTGCACTGTCCACAAAAGCCAATGCCGAGAAAAAATAATTATAAATCAAAAATCAATACCAGGTGGATTAAATATGAAAGACGAACCCACAGATCTTTTGGAAAGGCATAAAGGAGAAAATCTTCTGACTTCAGAGTAAGGAGACATTCCTTAAGCAAGACACAAAGGACACAAGCCATAAAGCAAAAGAGGAATTAATTGGACTTCATTGAAAAGTACTACTTTCTGTTCATCAGACACCACATTGAAATGGAAAGATAAAACACACTGGGAGAAGATGTCTGCAGGACGGATAATTGGCAAACAGTCACTTAGGAAATATATGAAGAACTCTGTAACTATTCACCAAAAAACAAAAAATATTTAACGGACAAAAGATTTGAACAGGTGCTTCACATAAAAGGAAATCCAGATGGCAAATACACACAAGCAAAGATGCAGAACCTCATTCCCTCCCAAGGAAATACAAATCATCAAAATGGTAAAATCTCAGGAAGCTTGGAGAATTGCTTGAGCCCACGAGTTCCAGGCCAGCCTGGGTGACATAGCAAGACTCCATCTCTAATAAGGAAAGAAAAAGTTTAAAAATGTTAAATTCAGACAAAACTCAGTGTTGACAAGGATGTGGAGCAGCAGTACCTTTTATAGGTGGCTGCTGGGTGTGCACTTTGGAAAATCATTCAGCAGTATCTAGTAAAGTTGAAGCTGTCCAGACTGCTGGCAAAGTAGCTCTATTTCTGGCTATTTTCAGTAAATACCTGCTTGGAAAAGATGGTTCCAATGTTTACAGTGGTCACAGCAGCATTTCTTCAGTGGTGCAGGCATACCATGGAATACTACACAGCCAGGAAAATGAACAGTGACAGCTACACACAACTGCAAAGAGGAATCGTCAAGCCTAGGCTGAGCAATAGAAGCAAGTCATGGAAGCATTCCCAGGATGTGATCCCATCAGGTAGCATTCAAACACAGACAAAAACTAAACACCTGTTTAGGGGTGCCTACATGGGTGGGAAAATTAGAACAAAATGGCAGAAAATGAGTAACCTAAAAGTCAAGTGAGTGGTTCCCAAAGGGAGAGGGAAGGAACCCAGGAAGTTTCTGGGGCGGTGGCAATAGCGTGTCGCTCCAGGGGCTCACATTACCATTCGTGTGTGCCATTCGCATTATGGCAATAAAATCATATTGTTTACAAGGATGCCTTGCTCTGCCCAGTGGTCGGGGAGGGTCTGTCTGAGAGAGTCCGTGCAGAGAGAGTCCGGGTGCAGAAGTGCAGAGAGACCAGGAGTGAGCCCAGTTCTGGGACCAGGCTGCTGGGAGACCAGAAACGCGGGGGCCAGGGCCCTCCCTGAAGCCATCTAATTTGACTGAGTCACACATGGGGTTGCACCTGTGACGGCCACAGAGGCCCTGCAGCTGTGCCTGGCAGACACCTCCCTGCACCAGAAGGGCTCCCACCGCCTCTGACCAGTCCCCCCACTGCACCTCTTCTTACAGGAGCTCAGGAAGGAGCCCAGGCAGGCACCCCTTGTCCTCCAAGACGTGGCACAGCCCTGGTCACAGAAATGGGAGAAACTGCTTTGATCACCCTCCAGTGTGCCCCTGTCCCCACTGACTCAGACTCCAGCTCCCCCCACCCCAGCCCCCTTTGGGGACATATTTGTCCCCTTCCTTTACAGAAGAATCTCAGACTGGCTGGCTCTGCACCTGCCCAAGCCCCACGGCAGGAAACAGGCTTTGCCTGGTGCCTGCACCACGCTCCCCCTTCTCCACCCCTACCGCCAGCAGCCTGTGCCTGGCCCTGTTCTAGAACATAATGCAGGACCAGCCCTGCCCACTGTGAGAGCCTGGAGGAGGCAGCTGGATGGGGCAGGGGCAGGCTCTGAGGATCCAGGGATCATCCAGGGGACCATCCCCACCAGGCTGCCCAGAGGGCAGGCGGAGTGACCAGCAGGCTCCTGGCACCAGAGAGGCCATGGGCTTGGCAGGTGGCGGTGGATGGGGACAGTGGGAGCTCATGCCACAGGGCAGCAGACTTCAGGACAGGCAGGCAGAGGGTCTCAGGTGAACCTGGAGCTGAAAGCATTTAACGTGACCACAGGGGCCGTGGGGCCAGAGGACCAGGGCAGCCCCACAGAACACAGGGAAGACGGCTGATTCTCAAGCCCCATCTGGAGCCAGGGCTGTGGCCCTACCTCAGGGACCCACGTTGGGGACACAAACAGCCTCTCCCCAGGCCTCCCTGCACCCTGTGCTCCCAGGAAGGAGCTACGGGGATGGGCTGTCTACTGTGCCTTCCAAGGTCAGCTCACTTATTCCTGGTCAGTCCCCGCAGCCCAGACCTGGCCCTGTTGGGCCCTGAGGGCAGTGCAGGGAGAGCTTAGAGGAAAGCCCCTGGGGAGACTGGATTCCCTTTGGTGAGGCAGAAGCTGTTCACCATGGAAAGCCACTCCCTTCTCTTCATTTCCCAGAGCAACACATTCAGCTCCACTTAGCTCTCTTCACAGCTGCAGTAGGACATTGGTCTGTGTCCAGGACCCCCAGAGGCTACCCCACCTTAATGCACACACATGTTGGGATGAGCCAGCATCTAGCAGGATGCCTGGCTGCAGCTCATCACGGGCACTGTTGGCAGGGGCAGGCCACAGTCCAGGCTCTGCTCCCACACACACCCACACTCACTGACCCATGGCCCTTACCAGGAGCCTAAGAGGTCAGTGCTCCTTTGTCTCCATGGACCAATGTCATCCAGTGAGAAAGTGGTGGGGGTGGGATTTGAACCCAGGCCATTGGTACCATCGCCCACACACTAACCACTGTGCTCATGATCACCAGATCACTGTAGGGGACAAGATGGCAAAGTCACAGAAAAATGACAGAGCATAGGGACAGGGCCAGTATCTCCCAACAACGAGAAGTCAGGAAAGTCTGTGGGTCCAGAAGCAGCTCCCCTTTAGGTGTAGGTACTTTTTGTCTAGTGTCTGCTGCCTACTAGGTCCTTTAATAAATATTTCCTAGGTAGATAGGTTGATGGATGAATGGACAAGTAGATAAATGGATGGATGGATGGATGGATGGATGGATGGATGATTGGAGGATGGAAATGGGTGGATGAATGATGAGTGGATGGGTGGGTGGGTGGGTGATGGATGGACGGACGGACGGATGGACGGACAGATGGATGGATGGATGGATGAATAAATGGATGGGTAAGTGGGAATGTTAAAGGACAGGTGGATAGCAGGATAGAGAGAAGGGAGAGTAAAGGGTAAATAAGTGAGTGGATGGATGGATGGATGGAAGGAAGAATAAGTTGGCATGGTGCTAATGTGATATTTATTTTATGTCCCCAAAGGCATTTTTTGCACATATGATAGATAATTCAGAAATTACTTTGGGTTTAAAAAAATTAAAATTTGCATGTACTAATGATATAAAATCAGAAACGTATGTTTTTCTCCCTTAAACTATTGAGCCGAATCTACAAATATTATCATTATAAGTTTAAGAAATCTCAAAACTCTTTCTAAAAGTTCTCTCATTAGCAGTAGGTCCTGCTACTTAATAAAACACCATCAAAAACTTAATTACATTAACAAACTTAATATATTAGATCTTGCCTGACAAATCTTCCCAAATTAAGTAGTTCTTTCAAATTTAAAAACATAACTTCTTAATATGATGAAACTTAGATTCTCTTAAATGTCCCAACATTCTACATAAACTTTATGATTTCAACTGATAGTCATAAGTCTAATTCAAGTAATTAAGTATATATTTCAAATTTTAATTAAAAGGCTGACCTGTCCTTCTAATAACCCCAAATCTCTTAAACATCACAAATGCTTATAATACCAAACATACCCAGATTCCTTCACACAAAACTATGAATACCGAAAGTTGATACCATAAAACATTTCTGCACCTAATTGTAAATATTCCCTTGGGTTTAAACATGTTTTTTCACTAAGGAACCCACCAAGAGATTTGGGAAGCATAATCTAGGTAATTGGAGGTTAGAAAATACTAGCATTGTCAGTCAGTGTGCTAATGGTATTTTCATCTACCACACAAATGGGACTTGCAGAAACCTATTTATGTTTTGTTACAGGGACTCCAGATCTTAGAGTTTGGTTTTGAGCCCTTGACCCCATATAGAATTTGATCCCGTTCCTTTCATGCACATCTATAAACTAGACCCAGGGGGTTCAAATGGGTTTACATTTATCAAACTTCTCCATGATTGGCATAGTGTTCCTGGTGAGGCCTGGAGGGTGGCTCCCAGGTACCCAAACTTGGCTGGAGCCCTGAAGCAGGCACAGCTAATCTGGTTGATCTACTCCTTCACACTCATGGAGCAGATGGGAAAACAGCCCAGAGGGGCAGTACAGGAAGCAAATTTGGATGATCCAAATCTCAAAGCTGAGTGGGAATCTGTGGACAAAGCTTCTAAGGTCATACCAGTGATGTGTGGTGTTTGGATGGATGGATGGATGGATGGATGGATGGATGGATGGATGGATGGATGGATGGATGAATGCATGTATAGATGGGTGGATAGAGGATGGATGGGTGGGTGGGTAGATGGGTAGATGGGTGGATGGATGGGTGGGTGGACCACAGTCTGATGGGTAGATGGGTTGATAGGTGGTTGTTTGAGTAGGTGGATAGAATGGATGGATAGAAGTTTTATGCGTGTATGGGTGAATGGGGAGTAGTGGATAAGTAGGTGAAGAAGTCAATGGGTAAGTGAGTGAATGTGCAGGAGGATCATGCATGAATGGGTGAGTGGATGTCATGGGTATATGGGTACAGGAGAGGTAGATAAGTATGTGTACAGAAATTTGGGTAAAGGGATGGATGTGGGTGTGTTATGGGGTGGTTGGGTAGGTTGACAGATGGATGGGTGGATAAGTATTGTGTTACATGGGAGGAAACAAGTTTAATTAGGTTGGTGGGTGAATGGCTGAATGAGTAGTTGGATGTAGACATGGAAGCTGGCTGGCTGGGTGGATGGATGATGGGTGAGTGAATGGAATGGGTGGGTGGGTGGGTGATGAAAGAAAGGGAGGATGGATGGGTGGATGGATGGGTGAGTGAATGAATGAATAGGTGGGTGAATACAACAGGTGGGTGGATGGATGGATGGATGGATGGATGGATGGATGGATGGATGGATGGTTGGATGGATTATGAAAGAAAGAAAGGATGAATGGATAGGTGGGTGAATAGAATAGGTGGATGGATGGATGAATAAATGAATGGGTGGATGAAGAGGGGGGTGGATGGATGGATAGATAAGTGAATAAATGAATGGGTGGATGAATATGTGGATGAATGGATGGATGGGTGGATGGATGGATGATGAAAGAGAGAGGATGAATGGATGAGTGGATGGGTGAGTGAGTAAATAAATGAATGGATAGATAATGGGTAGATGGATGAATGGGGGATGAATGGGTAGGTGGATGGATGGGTGGATGAATGGGCAGATGGATGGATGGGTAGATGAATGGGTAGATGGATGGATGGGTGGATGAATGGGTAAATGGATGGATGGGTGGATGAATGGGTAGATGGATGAATGGGTAGATGGATGGATAGGTGAATGGATGAATGAATGAGTGAGAGGATGGGTGGGTGATGAAAGAAAGGAAGGATGAACAGGTGGACAGGTGAGTGGACGGATGTATGAAAGGATGGAAGCTGGCTGGATGCGGGCGCGGATGAGTTGAATGGACAGATGGGTAAGTGGGTGAGTAAGTGGGTGGGTGGATAGTGAAAGAATTAATAATAAGTTATTATTATAAACATTATTATTATTATTATATAAATAAGTTTCCAGTTTAGAAGACTAATATCCTTCTGAGAGCTCTCTCAGAGGGTCAGGCTCTACAAATTCGCTTCCTGGGCTGCCCCTCTCTGGGTTGTTACCCCATTTGCTCCATGAGTGTGAAGGAGTAGATTGGCCAGATTAGCTGCGCCTGCTCCAGGGGCCCAACCCAAGCCCAGGTGCCTGGGAGTCACACTCCAAGACACTCGACCCCTGCCCTCTGGGGCCAGGGTCAGCACCCTCTGGCCAGACCCCTCCTCTTAAAACAAGCTCAGGCAGCGAGAGAACACTGCCCTGCTGGTGGTTGCCATGGAAAATCCTTCACTGCTTGTTTTTCTCTTTGACTGATTAAGGAAAGGGAGTCATAAAATGACAGGGCGTCACTGGGCCTTGCCGCTGGCCAGCTTTGACTTATCCCCTGACATTTCCCAGGAGCCAGCTAACCTTTTCTGCCACAAATAGACTGAAGTGGGTCCCTCGAGGCGGTCTAGCTTGAACAGAGTCCGTCTCAGGGGAGGCGGGGACCCGGGACACAGCAACAGGAGCCGGGTCATTCGAATAACCAGGAAAGAGAGCAGACGGTGCTGGGACCGAGAGCACAGCGAGGACCCTGAGGAAGCCACTGAAAAACAGCCTTTGCAACAGTCAGGACTGCTGCCAGCACCAGCAGGCAGAGCCCAGGGAGCAAACAGCCGCTGTCCCTCCCTGGGGTCCCTGCTGTGTTCCCAGGCGTGACACACGCCTCCCAGCGCAGCAGCCTGGCCTCTGCTCCTCTCCAGACAGAAACGACCTGGGGAGGCTCCCGGGTCAATGTGCTGGGGTCCTAGGGGCTTTGGCAACTCCAAGGCACGTTCCACCACAGATCCTGCTGCCTCAATCCAGAGGGCTTTCGGAAGGCGCCCCTGCTGTGGCGTCGCAGAGGGAGGAGACCTGGGATGTGGCCAAGCAGGGTTGTGTATACACCAGGATACCTTCGTCTGCCCTTCCAGCTATAAATCAAGACTCAGCCATGGAGAGGGAGGAGAAAGCCCACAAGGGCTGAGCCTCCTCCCCGGCCCTAGTCTCAGTCACAGGATAGAAGACTTTAACCCCAGAAGGCCCTCAGGAGGCCACTCAAGCTGACACCCTCGAACTTGTGCTGTGATGGGGGGTGACGGGGCAAGGACAGAGCCTGGGGTCACAGACCAGGAAACTGAGTTGCCTCAGCTCAGCCATGGTCCCAGGGCCAGGACAGGGCAGAGACCGAGACCGAAGTCAGGTCCCACCCAGAGCCTCAAGCCCAGTCCCCACTGCACCATGCTGCCCGAATCTGGGTCCTGATGGCGTCCCCGCAAGGCCGCCCTCATGAAGGGACTCAGGAGGGTTCACTGGGTGAAGGCCGAGCCCATGGCTGGGAGCTGCCATCCCCAGCTTCCTCCAAACACAGACAGCCTGGTGCGCAGGTCTCAGACCTGGGAGGGGGCCTGGGCTACCTGACCCCGCCTCTTCATTTACCAGTGGGGAAACTGAGGGCCAGTCTGCCACAGCAATGCCGGGGGTGCCTGAGTCTCCCCCTCCTCCTCCTCCTCCTCCTACTTCGCCTCCCCTTTCCTCTTCTCCCCCTTTCCTCCTTCTCTTTCTCTTCTTCCCTCCCTCCCACCCATCACCCTCTCCTGAGCCCAGCTCTTCTCTGCAACCAGGCTTGTCCCTCTTTGGATCCAAAAGAGCAGGAACTGCCCTGGGGCCAGTCAGCACGGAAAGGGATGACTGGCTCTTCCTCCAGAAGTGCCCCGGGCACTCCGAGGTCAAACCTGGTTCCCACTCAGACCATGAAGATACCATTGACTAGGTCAGAGTCATGAAGCCACGGGTCCCAGGGGACGGCTCAGGTGGCCGCAGGGCCAGACTCTAGCAGGCTGCCCTCTGCCTCCTCTGTTAGCACAAACGCCCCCTCCCCTCAGGCCTGAACTCTGATAATGGGCCACCGGGCACCAGGCCCTGTCAGGAACAGGAGGAGGCCACAGCCATCCTCAGGAGAGAACAAAAGACACACAGGCCTCCGGGGAGAGCAGTGGGTGGCAGTGAGGGGAGGGGCTACTCGGGATTCACGAGCAAGGGCCAGGCAGCTTGGCCACCTTGGAGAAGCCGCTGCACCCTCCGAGTCCAGGTTTCCCTCCTGAAGGCGGCACCGGCATCTCCTCCTGGGGGCGCCGAGTGGGTCAGCCTAGGCCAGGGAGGTCGAAGGGTTCCCTGAGCTGTGAAGTGCCGGCACCTGCGGGGCGGGGGCGTTCGTCCTGCAGTCAGGCTGCCCTGGAGGGTGGAACACATATGCACTGTTCCAGCGGGAGGGGTATGCCGTCCAGTGAGGCCCAGCTCGCCGAGCCTTTCCTGATGGCACTGGGAGAGAGGCAGCATCCCAGAAGCATATAAAAGGCCCGGGGGCTGGTGCTGGGGGCACGTGGCCGGGATGACGCTGGGTCGGGCTGTGTCCCCCCAGAGCACTTGCAGCAGACACAGCAGGGGCGCGAGCTCCAGGGTCCCGGGGTCCATCTTCTTCCCTGCATCAAACCCTCTCTGCTGGAAATCCCTGGAGTGGTTCCTCCATCCTGCTGTGAACCTCCTTGACTGATCCTGCTGACCGGTGCCCTGCGCAGCTGCGTGGAGACCAGAAGATTCCATACGTCTCCCTCCACCTGCTCAGCACCCCCATGCCCAGGAGGCCACCCTCCCCAATTCTGGCTTTTCTTTGTGTTTTCCCAAGTACAGGGCACTGGAAGAATGTCTGCATGAGACATTCTTGCAAGCCAGAGCCCGCCAGAGGCATCCAGGAGAGCAAAACCTTCCCTCTGTGTCTACAGATTTGCCCACATTCCCGGGAGATAAACCTGTGGTCCCTCCTCTCCCCGCAGAAGTTGGCTTATCTTCCAGGGCAAAAGAATACCGTCTTCCCTGTGGCAAAGACGGGGCGGGATGGCTAGCAGTCCCCTTAGAAGATCGAGGGTTTCCTCGGCTGACACACACCTGCTCTGTTTGCCTCCCTGAGATGTGGGGGACAAGGCAGAGAGATAAGGACATGCTGTGCCCTGAGTAATAAATGGTCAGGACCCTCCAGGCTTGTTGCTTCCCTACTGGTCACGTTTTTAGAAGTGCGGCGCAAACATGGCCGCTACTTGGCCACTTGGCGAGTTCCTGTGCCTCTCGGGTCACCGGCATTTCTCCCTGGCTGTGCCCACACCTCACCTGGCCTCCCAGGCCCTGTCTCCCTGAACTTCTCACAGCACGCTCCCCTGCAGTCTGTGTCCAGCCTCTCCGGCCGCCTTCCACGTCTTGGACCAGCAGTGTGAGTTCCTACCACGGGCCCGGCGCAGGCTCCTTTGGCCCTGCTCAACCCATTCTCATCCTTCAGGGAGTCTCAGATACTTTTTGTTTGTTGTTTATTTTTTTTTCCTTCCAACTTTTATTTGAGGTTCTAGGGACATACACGTGCAGGTCTGTTACACGGGTAAACTGCATGTCACAGGGGCTTGGTGTACAGATTATTTTATAACCCAGGTACTGTGCATAGTACTGACAGGAGGGTGTTTTTTCTTTGGTTGGCTTTTTTTGGTTTTGTTTTTTGTTTTTTTTCTGAGATGGAGTCTTGCTCTGTTGCCCAGGCTGGAGTGCAATGGCACGATCTCGGCTCACAGCAACCTCTGCCTCCTGGGTTCAAACAATTCTCTGCCTCAGCCTCCCGAGTAGCTTGGATTACAGGCGCCTGCCACCACACCTGGCTAAATTTTTTTGTGTATTTTTAGTAGACATGGGGTTTCACCATTTTGGCCAGGCTGGTCTTGAACTCCTGACCTCATGCTCTACCCGCCTCAGGCTCCCAAAGTGCTGGAATTACAGACGTGAGCCATCGTGCCCGGCCAACAGGTGGTTTTTCTATGCTGACCTTCCTCCCGCCTCCGCCCTCAAATGGGCCGGTGTCCGTGTGTCCATCTGTACTCAGTGTTTAGCTCCCACTTATGAGCAAGAACATGCGGTATTTGGTTTTCTGTTCCCGTGTTCATTCACTTGGACAGGAGTCTCAGAATAAACACAGCCTCCTCAAGAGAGGCCTTCCCTGGTCACTTTCCCAAAACTAGTCACTCCCTCTCCCTGCCCCCGTCACTCTTTGGCATTTTCATCCATTCATCCACTCATTCACTCATTCACTCATTCACTCACAGAGCATTCACTGTGCCCCACACTTCCAGGCTTCATCTGGGCTCACAGGATACAGCCGTGAGCAGGACACACGCCCTGCAGTCATGCCGTTCAATCCCGGGGCAGACCGAAGAGAAATCCAACACGGAAATGGCCACTGAACTCTCTGCTGCTCTGCGCTGAGGTTAGAAAGGGAGGCCAGGGCAGAGGCCGCCCAGGTGTGGGATGAGCTGAGCGAGGGGACGCAGCACACACTTCTCCCGCCCACTTCACACCCTTCTCCCGCCCGCCTCATACCCCTCTCCCGCCCGCCTCACACCCCTCCCCCGCC
>NC_045436.1:181121632-181126335 GCF_002776525.5 Piliocolobus tephrosceles
CCCGCCTCACACCCCTCTCCCGCCCGCCTCACACCCCTCTGCCACCCACATCCGTGTCTCTCTCCTGTCTGCCTCACACTCCTCTCCCACCCGCACAGCCCTTCTCACTCTCGTTTTTATGCCATCTTATTCCAGGTCCTCTGCGGAGCAGACACCAAGCAGGATTAAACGTGCAAGGAGACTTTTTAATGGAGGGAAGCACCACCCCTGAGTGGCAGCTTAGAGGCCAGGAAGGTTGATGAGCATGAGACCTCGACGAACACAGGGAGGCTGGGCGGCGGCCCCTGGGAGGCTGAGGAAGGTCTGCAAGGCCATCTGGATGACCACCAGCAGGGGCCCAGCATCCCAGACCCGGGCCTGCCTTGGTGTCCTGGCCACGCAGGGAACACCTGTGACGCTGGATCTCAGCCTGGTCCTCTGCAGCTGGAGGTACACGAGACAAGTCCTGTGAGCCGTGGACAGATGCTCTCCACACTGAAATGTCCCCCGTCCCAGGCACTGCCCAGCCCAGAGCCCAGAGCTGAACTGACGTGCAGCAGACGCTTCACTGATGGGTGAGTGGGGTGTGTACTAAAGGGCAAAAATGGCTGCAAGCCGTCTACCCCACATGCTGTGTGCACACCCCTTTACATCTTTCCATATGACTCAGGGACTCCATCGGGAGTAGACCATCTTTCTCCACCCCTTGACAGGAGCCTGGCCATGTGACCTGCAGTGCCACAGAGGCTGGAGAAGCAGGCAGAGGGATCACCTCCCACCAGGCCATGCTGGCGGGTAACACACAGTGGGGTTCACGGAGCGCAGGCACAGGAGAGAGGCCTCTCTTCCTCATACGCTCACATGAAGCAGAAGTGCAGGGCATCCTGGCACTGTTCTCGCAACTGCATTCTCTTCTGTTCGCGCTCTGTGAGCCCCTCTGCAAGTGTCCCCGCCATCATGGGCTGCTGGGGCACGATCCTCTCTGCCTGCTGTTCACGTGACCAGGATGATTCCTGGAGCTCCAGTTGGAGGCGGGCTGCAGACAGGGGGCAGCATGGACATGGACAAGGCTACGCATGGGCCTGGAGAGGCCCACGGGCAGGGACCTGCTTTGCGCAAAGCTTCGGGCACTGCTGTGCTTCTTAGGGCACCACCTCTGACCGTGTCCTGGGGCTGGCTCCCCCTTGTTTGCAGGAAGCCTGTGACTCCTCCACAGGAAGGTGCTGGGGCTCTGGAAGGTGACACTAACCTTGTCATCCCCATCTCTCCAGCTGACATCAAGCCCAGCACCAAACAAGGGAGGGAGACCATCTAGAACTTCCAAGCCACCAGCTGACCACAGAGACTGCCACCAGCTGAGATCAGGGAAGCCATCACCTGATCCGACAAGCATCAGCTAAATAAGATAGCTGGTGTTTTAAGCCACCCAGGTGCAAGGAGTTTTATGCAGCCAAAGCTGGGGAGCCCAGACTGCTCTTCCTTGGGTCCCTACGTGCACTGGAGGCCGAGGCTGAATGCAAGAGCCCGGTCCCTGCGGAGCTGCAGATGCAGCACCCGCCACGCCTCAAGGACGGGGCGCAGGCTCCAGGTTCTGCTGCTGTCCGCCCCCATCAAGTACACACATGAGGAATTCCACAGGACAACACGGACATGCTTCCATTCATCTCCCAGCTAGCTCTCCAAACTGGAGAAAGATGGTGCTGTGAGTTTTTATTCCCTACTTCCCAACAAAAGTGAAGGAGAAGGCCGGGCAAGGTGGCTCACGCCTGTAATCCCAGCACTTTGGAAGGCAGAGGCAGAAGGATCACTTGAGGCCAGGAGTTTGAGAACAGCCTGGGCAAGATGGCAAAACCCCATCTCTATAAAAATCAAAAAATTAGCCAGGCATGGTGGCATGCACCTGTAATCCCAGCTATTTGGGAGGCCAAGGGAGCGGATGGCTCAAGCCCAGGTGGTCAAAGCTGCAGTGAGCTGAGATGATGCCACTGCACTCCAGCCTGGGCGACAGAGCAAGACCCAGAAGTGAAGAATAATCATCCTGGTCGTGGGAACAGCAGGCAGAGAGGATCCCCAGGCCATGCTGGCGGGGGACTCACAAAGGGGCTCGCGGAGCACGCACAGAAGAGAGGCAATCAGAACACAGTTGCAAGAACAGTGCCAGGATGCCCTGCATTCCTGCTTCCTGCCTCACCCCCACAGCCGTGGGGCAGACACAGACACAGAGACATACACATCTCTAGCATTGCTAAATCATAACTCATTGTTAACACTGACACTTTAATGATGCCTAGTGCGCAGCAAATATTCAAAATGTCCCAATTCTCCAAAATTGTCCTTTCCAGCCACATACACATATATAGGATCCAGAAGTCCCGGAGAAACACACGTTGCAGGCCTTGACAGGGCTCTCCAGTGCCTCTTACACCAGATGAGCTCTTTTCCTTTAGTGACACCACTGGCCTCCAGGGTCTGGCCAGCTGTCCGGTAGGATGCAGCACAACCCAGACTGGCCCAGCATGAAATTTGGGTGTGGCTCTCTGGGCTGCAGCACTCACAGGAGATGCTGTCCTCTGCCCGTCACAGCAGGGGACATGTCAACTGTCCCTCCCAGGTGATGCTACATTCAGTCATGGGGGAAGGACTTTCACCAGCTGCTCCTGCGTAAGCCCCCTCCCCTTTGTAACTGGTGGTCCTGGGAGCGTGAGTGTCCTGTTCCCCAACAGCCCTTAACTCAATGACTTTGGCACCCGAGTTCGTTGCCTGTGGCTGCTGTGACAGATTACCACAAACAACACAAGTGTGTCCTCTCCCAGCTCTGTAGACCAGAAGTCTAAAATGGGTCACACAGGGCCAAGGTCGGTGTTGGCAGGGCTGCGTTCCTCCTGCCTGCGTTCCTGGGCATGTGTGTGGTCCTTTCCTCCGTTTCCAAAGCCCATCCCTCCAAGCTCCGCGTCTATCACTGCACCCCCTCCTCAGGCTCTGACCCTCCTGCCTCCCTCTTAAAAGGACCCTGAAGATCACCAAGACCCACTTGGATAATCCTGGGTGGCCTCCCCATCTCCAGGTCCCTCACTTAGCCACGTTTGCAAAGCCCCGCTTGCCGTACAAGGTGACCTGTGATTACAGGTTCTGGGGCTTACAGGGCACCCGCCTTGGGATGCTACTCACCCAACTTCAACGTCCGCTGTTGATCTTCACCTGAATGCATTGATTCCAGGGGGACTGCACAAATGGGGACTTTCAAATCCATTGCCTCTCCCACATTGGCTGGATTGTTCTAGGAGGAAGTGCTCCCTCCTTCTAGGGCCGCCGTGGACTCACCGATACCATTCATCCAATGTTCTTCATCCTATGTCCCAAATGTGGCTACCAGAGCCCCCTCTGCCCGGCCTTTGTGTCCTCTTGAAGCGTCCCCATCTGTCCTCAAGTGCATCCACCCATCTGGTGCAACACGATCCACACTCTCACTCATCCTGTGCCCACCTCGACCCCGATCTGGACTCAGGCCTTCTCGGGAGCCCTGGACCCATCACGTCACACAGCTTCGGAAACCACCCATGTGACCCCACGTGCTGAGTTAACACTGATGTTAGCTCCTTTCAGTGGTTAGAGACAGAAAATGGATTTTTTTGAATTATGAATTATTGCTGCCACTTCCGATCCAAGCACAAGCACCCAGGAACCTTCTCTGTCTCCTGTTCCACATCTGTATCTCCCGCCTCCCAGCGAGAGAAAGAGTCCTGGTTCCAAGGAAGATCACCACGCCGCCGGAGGTGGCCAACCCTCCACCCACAGACAGTGGTTTCAGACGACCACAGCAGCGCCACCATCCCGACAAAGCCCACGTGGGACTCGGAGCTGCAGGTCCCCACAGCCAGAGGCCCCTTCGAAAGCTGCTTCCATTCTTTTCTCCATCTGCTGTTGCTGTCCATTGTTTTAGGCTCACTGATTTCTGTGTGAATTCAATGTTCGATTTTTTTGTGCTTGTTGATTTAATTCCATTTCTGAACAGGAAAACATTTACGTGTTTCAAAAGTCAAAAAATATGTAAAGAATTCTCCGGCTTCTCACTGCACCCAGTCCCCCCAGCTGGTGGTAAACACGTTCACTGGTTCTGGGTTTTCCTTCCAGGGTTTCTCTATGCGAAATCTCTCTCTTCTCTCCCTTTCTGTCTCCCCCTCTGCCTCATACTTACGTCTGTGTGTGCAGTTTATGTGTGCGTAGCTTGTGTGCGTCATTTATGTGTGTGTGTAGTTTCTGTGTGTAGTTTCTGTATGTAGTTTATATGTGTGGGTAGCTCGTGTGTGTGGTTTATATTGTGTGTGCAGTTTGTGTGTGTGGTTTATGTGCCTGTGTATAGTTTGCATGTGTAGTTTATATGTGTGTACTTTGTGTGTGTAGTCTATGTGTGGTATAGTTTGCATGTGTAGTTTATATGTGTGTTGTTTGTATGTGTAGTTTATGTGTGTATACTTTGTGTGCATGGTTTATCTGTGTGTGTAGTTTGTGTGTGTATCGTTTATATGAATATGTAGTTTGTGTGTGAAGTTTATGTGTGCGTAGTTTGTGTGTGTGGTTTATATGTGTGTGTATAGTTTATGTTTATAGATTATGTGTGTGTGGTTTGTGTGTGTGGTTTATGTGTGTGTATGATTTGTGTGTATAGATTATATGCGTGTAGTTTGTGTGTGTGGTTTATATGTGTGTTTATAGTTTGTGTGTAT
>NC_045436.1:181126345-181127162 GCF_002776525.5 Piliocolobus tephrosceles
TGTGTGGTTTATATGTGTGTTTATAGTTTGTGTGTATAGATTATGTGTGTGTAGTTTGTGTGTGTATAGTTTGTGTGTATAGATTATGTGCGTGTAGCTTGTCTGTGTGGTTTATATGTGTGTGTATAGTTTGTGTGTACAGATTATGTGTGTGTAGTTTATGTGTGTGGTTTTTATGTGTGTGTAGTTTATGTGTGTGTACTTTGCGTGTTTTTTATATGTGTGTATAGTTTGTGTGTGTAGTTTATGTGTGTGTACTTTGTGTGTGTGGTTTTTACGTGTGTGTAGTTTATGTATGTGTGTAGTTCACATGTGCATGTGTAATATATGCAGTGTGTGCGCATGTGGGTGATTTGTGTGTGTGTTATGTGTGTGTTTAGTGTGTAGTTTACGTGTGCATATATAGTGCATGTGCGATTTGTATGTATAGATTGTGTGTGTAGTTTATGTGTGTGTGTAATTTACATTTGCATGTGTAGTGTATCTGCCTATGTGATTTCTGTGTGTAGTTTATATGTTCGTGTGTAGTGAGGGAATATGTGATTTATGTGTGCGTAGTTGACATGTGTGTGGTGTGTGGGTGTGGGTGTGGTTTACATGTGCGTGTGTAGAGTGTGCTATGGTTTGTGTGTGTGGTTTATGTGTATGTATGACGTATGTGATTTGTGTGAGTGTGGTTTATGTGTGTGTGTGGTGTGTGTGATTTGTGTGTGTGGTCTACATGTGCATGTGTGGTGCATGTGGTGTGTGATTGTGTGTGGTTTGCATGGGCATGTGTGGTGTTTCTGATGTGTGTGATTTGTGTGTGTGGTTTACA
>NC_045436.1:181127172-181130313 GCF_002776525.5 Piliocolobus tephrosceles
GCATGTGTGGTGTTTCTGATGTGTGTGATTTGTGTGTGTGGTTTACATGTGTGTGTGGTGTGTGTGATTTGGGTGTGGTTTACATGTGCGTGTGTAGTGTGTCTGATGTGTGTGATTTGTGTGTGTGGTTTACCTGTGTGTGTGTGATTTGTGTGTGGTTTGCATGTGCATGTGTGGTGTGTTTTGCATATGCATGTGTGTGTGTTTTCACCCACCTGCAGATGCCCTTGGCACTGCTCCTGCCCCACTGAGCAGCCTGTCTGTACTCCCATGTTCCGGCTCCCTGAGGTCTCCCCCAGGCCCCGAGGCTCCCCAGGCTCCCCAAAGCCACATGATGCCCTGTGCTGTGGCGGTTCCTGTTTGCACAGCCCCGCCCGGTGAATGAGCAATGAGCGCTCAGGTTGTTCCCAGGGTCTCGCTGCAACAAATGAGGCCATGCTGCATCCCTCAAGCATGCACTGTTCCCTATTTGCAGAGGTGTCGCCTTGGGAGAAATTCCTAGAAATGGAATCGTTGGGTCAAGGGGCAAAGCCCGTGTAATTTTGTTAGCTACCGCCACCTTCCGCTCCCTCTGGGGAAGGACAGTTTCCCTCCCAGTGTCTGAGGGAGCCAGTTTCCCATGGCCTCCTCCCCCGGGCGCAGTCATGCTTTGGAATCGCTGCCAGTCTGATATGTGAGAAATTGCATCTCCGCGTTAGCTTGTATTTGCATTTCTTTACTACGAGCCTCTTTCCCTATATTTCAGAGCCATTTGTTATCTTGTTCTACACAGTCTCTTCATGAAGAAAACTTCTCTTCTCCACAGAGAAGTTTTACCCACTTCTCTGTGGAGTTTCTGGGTTTCTTCCATTGGCTTAAGTGAGCCACGCATGCAGGGAGCCAGAGACCAAGGGGACGTGAGAGCTGCCCACAGGAGGACCAAGGAGGCAACTGCTCCACAGACGACCTGGGGAAGCCCACCTGGGGGGAGACGGTGGGCATGTCGCCTTGGCTCTGGAAGCAGTGGGAAAAGCACAAAAAGGTCACCCCAGGAAATTCCAGTCACAAGCCCAGCTCAGGAGCAGTGTGGCCAGAACTCACGCTCACTGGATGCCTGGAAAAGCCCCAGGCCAAAAATTTAGTTTGAGGGAGTCCTGGCAACCCAGGCTTCTGGCAGAAGCAAAGGCGAAACCTTTCCAGAGAAAGGCACTGGAAACCTGGACCTCAAAGAATCCTCCCAGACAGGGGTCCGGGGAGCACAGCCTTGCCACCTTACAAGCCACGCACGCCCAGGAGAAAAGCTGCCCTCCCCACCACAGGAACAGCCTGCAACAGCGTCTGGGAAACGTCAGGACCACTCGGCCAGCCACGAGGGCCCTGGAAGGAGAATGGCCTGGGTGCAGAGCGGCTGACGCCTCGCCCGCGCCCCTGGGCCTGGACGGCGGGTGGGGGCGTGAGTTCCAGCTTTGGCACAAAGGAGCTTTGGGTCAGTTTCATGAATCCTGGTGTAACTGCCCAGTGTGTTCACCTCACCGGCTGCCTAGACACAGCCGATTTGTCAAGACAGGGGAATTGCAAAGGAGAAAGAGTAACTCACGCAGAGCCAGCTGTGCGGGAGACCAGAGTTTTATTATTGCTTGAATCAGTCTCCCTGAGCATTCAGGGATCAGAGTTTTTAAAGATAATTTGGCAGGTAGGGGCTCAGGAAGTGGGGAATGCTGGCTGGTCAGTTTGGAGATGGACTCATAGCGTGTCGAAGTGAGTTTTTCTTGCTGTCTTCTGTTTCTGGGTGGGATGGTGGAACTGGTTGAGCCAGATGACTGGTCTGGGTGGTGTCAGCAGATCCATGAGTGCAGGGTCTGCAAAATATCTCCTGCATTGATCTTAGGTTTTACAATAGTGATGTTTTCCCCAGAAGCAATTTGGGTAGGTTCAGACTTTCGCAGCCAGAGGCTGCAAGACCCCTAAACCATAATTTCTAATCTTGTAGCTAATTTGTTAGTCCTACAAAGGCAGACTGGTCCTCAGGCAAGAAGGGGGTCTATTCAGGAAAGGGCTGTTGTCAGTTTTGTTTCAGAGTCAAACCATGAACTGAATTCCTTCCCAAAGTTAGTACAGCCTACGCCCAGGAATGAATAAGGACAGCTTAAAAGTTAGAAGCAAGATGGAGTCAGTTAGGTCTGATCTCTTTCGCTGTTACCGTTTCCCCAGTCATAATTTTTGCAAAGGCGGTTTCATGAGGGTAAACCCAAACGGGTCCCTGCAGTCCTGGGAGTGGCTTCATGAAGGGGAGCCCAACGGTTCTCCTCTCCCTAGGGGAGGTCCCCCAGCTGACCACAAGTGTGACCACGAGGCCCTTGGGTAGGGCAACAAAAGGCCGGGGAAGGTGGGGGCGTCCTGCCTCCTGAGCCTCCTTCCACGTGGAGAAAACCGACTTCTCCGACCCCTGCCTCTCTCCCACCATTTGTCACCCACCCCCACACAGGGAGGGGTTGGCAAATCCAGGCGGGGTCTGCAGGGCAGGCTGAGCTCACTCTCTGCTGCCACCTAGAGGGCGGCCTGCTCTGCTGAATGGGGGAGCTCCCTGGAGGCCAGCATGGGCTGCACCTTTGGGCTGGCAGCCTCTCCACTCTGGGGTTCAGGGAAGGCCCCCTTGGCCTTCACTCTGAGTGGATGGATGGGTGGTTGGATGGATTGATGGATGGTTGCATGCACGCATGCATGGATGGGTGGATGGGTGAATAGGTGAGTGGATGGGTGGATGGATGAGTGGGTAGATGGGTGGATGGGTTGATGAGTGGGTAGATGGGTGGACAGGCAGATGGGTGAATGGATGGATGGATGAGTGGGGTGGGTGAGTGGATGGATGGGTGGTTGGGCGGGTATGTGGATAGATGGAAGTATTGGTAGATGGATGAATGGATGGATGGATGGATTAATAGGTGGATGGGTAGGTGAATGGATGTGTGGGTGGATGGATGGATGGATGGATGAGTAAATGGATGGATGGATGGATGGATGGATGGATGGACGGATGGATGGATGAGTAGATGGATGCATGAACGGATGGATGGATGGTGGATGGATGGATTAGTAAGTGGATGGACAGATGGGCAATGGATGGATGGATGAACAAATAATTGATGGATGGGTGGGTATGTG
>NC_045436.1:181130413-181150473 GCF_002776525.5 Piliocolobus tephrosceles
ATGGATTAGTAAGTGGATGGACAGATGGGGAATGGATGGATGGATGAACAAATAATTGATGGATGGGTGGGTATGTGGATGGATGGGTGGGTGGATGGGTGGATGGGTGGGTGGATAGATGGATGGGTGGATGGATGGATGGATGCATGTGTAGATGGGTGGATGGATAAGTGGATAGATGGGTGAGTGGGTGAATAAGTAGATGAATGGGTGGGTGGGTGGCAAGTGGATGAGTGGGTGGGTGGAGAAATACATGAGTGGGTGGATGAACAGGTTACACAATAAAGTGCCACCACCAGAGCAGTGCAACACCGTGCTTTGCACTCACCTCTGCCATGGAAAAAGTGGTTCCTTCCCAGACTCTCACCAGGCTCACACGGGCTCCAGATCCCTGCACCCCCAACAAGACGAGGGACACAGGGACCGTCTCTGCATCCAAGCACCTGGCCAACACCGAGTGAGTCACAGAGAACCAGGTGGCCTGAGAGAAGGACCGATGACAGATGGGCTCCCCCATGTCACTAGGAGGCTCGGGTCCCAGTTCTGTGGCCCCACCAGCCAAGAGCTTGTGGACATTCAGAATCAGGCTTGCTGGATTAAGCCTGGGCATGCAGTACCAACACTGCCTACCCATGGGCTCTCTGGGTCAGGCTCTACCTGACTCAGTCCCTGCATCACCAGTGCCAGGCCAGGCACAGACAGGCTCAGTGGGGTGGGCTAAGTAGTGCTGGAGACCCAAACCAGGCATCAGAGGGATTGAAATGCCCCCAGGCTGACTCCCACTCAAGTGAGTCCCCCCCACCCGTGAGCCCATCCCCTCTGTCCACCTGCTGCCACTCTGACAGCTACAACCCACCCAGGCTTGGGGCTGCCTGGACTCCGCCTACAACTTCACAGGCTCACTCCCGTGCAGTCCTTCACACCTGGAGAAGTGCCAAGGTTACCAATGCCACAGAACAAAAAACCGCATGCACTCTGCACCCTGCTCAGCCATTGAGACAGCAGATTCTGTAGCTTTGGGCAGTTCCCACATACTTCCAGTCCTGATCTTCCCCCTGGAAGCCAAGGAGCATTCAGCGCCTTTTCTACGTGCTCTTGGCCCCTGTCCACAGGTACGCTGTTGTGGAACTATGAGCGAACCCAGAGTTCTCCCCAGGGACCCCAGCACAAAACGAACTCTCAACACATATGAGTGAATAAAATCGTCCCAGAAAGCTGGAGACTTTACACAGTGGCTACAATGTCCCTAGTACACTGCCACAGTCCAGAAGGGAGAGAAGGAGCTGTGCACCCCAGGAAGCCAGAAACCCACATGCACCTGCCCAGGGGTTGTGCACGGAGCCCAGGTAGGTCCAATCTCTTGGCCTTCAGAATAATGATGTAAATACAGGGACAAGGACGGAGCAGGTGCCACTAAATGTGCAAACCCTCCATCTTCTTCCAGTGAGGCCAGAAGTGCCTACGTAGGAGCAGCAGCCCCTACCTCCGACCACCTCCCCCCTGCAGTGGGAAGAGCAGCCCAACCCCCAGGCTGCAGGGATCCACAAGGTGTGCAAGCGTGGCTCTAACCCCAGCATGCCCTGGTGCGAAGCTGTACCCAGGGAAATGTTATTTGCACCCCAGGCTGCCTGTGGTGCTGCAGAGTGGTGCAGAGGAGGGAGCAGGGCACATCTGGAGTGTATATTCCTGCCTTCCCTAGGGAGTCTTGGGCCCTCTCCATCTTCAAGGTGAGGGGAGCAGAGGATCTCCACACAGGCCCCCTGAGCACCTCCCTTCTCTTTTTGCTGATAGAGAGCTCAAGGCTTAAGGGGTTTTGGAACCAAGATGTGGTCACTGATGTTACAGGAATGGCTCGCCCTCCCTCCTGGCATCCCCACCTGGTAGGAAGGGCAATTAACCATTTCCAAAGCACCCTGGCTGCTGTAGGAAGGAGAATGGAGCCCTCAAGCTGAGCCCACTGGCCCCGTTCAGCCCTTGGGCTCTGCTCTGCAGACAGCCTTCCTCAGCAGCTGCACAGCTCAGGGCTGCTCTTCCCTGGGTGCCGGTAAGCCCAGGTAAGCCTCTGGCTGCCCAGCAATTCCAATACCCAGAGGGAAGAGCCAACGGGGCAGGCCACGTTCTCACCAAGCCATCTGCAGAGGGGTCAGGTCCACCCTGAGTCCTCCCTTCTCAGTAACAAGCTGCTGCTGTGTTTTCCATTGTTTTTCCACAGCTGATTTCTCAGTCGGTGCAATCACAGCGAGGACAGACACTAATGCCCCTCCTGAGACCTCTCTGCCAGCCGATGGTATGGGCCCTGACTCCACAATGGGTGTCTACAGGCCCTCCAGCTGGCCCTCAGTGGCCTGGAGTGGCTCGTCCTGGACAGACTCACTGCTACGACGCAGGGGGAACTGCCAGGAGTCCCCAAGCAAGGTGATCTAAGAAATGCCGTGGCGTTGTTCTAAGCCAGCACCTGGCTTACCCACAACCTCTCCGCTGTGTGACCTTGAGCAAGTGCCTTAACCTCTCTGAGCCTCAGCTTGCCCCTCTCTTAAAGAATGGTCATATATGACACACAGCAAGGTTATGCGGAATATCAGCAACAAGGAATCCACTGCAGTCAGCGGTGCAGGTGCAACTGGCTGGGGCTGGTGTCACGGGTGGTAAAAGAATTTACCGAGACAGTCGTGGGTAAAGAAAGTTGGAAGACACCTTGCAAGAGAACAGCGGGCAGCAGACAGGAGGCCACCTCCCCAGGGGCAGGAGCCGGGGGAAGGGTCACGCTGGAGAGAAGACATGCAGACAGGGTCACGCTGGAGAGGCCACATGCAGACAGGGTCACGCTGGAGAGGCCGCATGCGGATACGGTCACGCTGGAGAGGCGACATGCAGACAGGGTCATGCTGGAGAGGCGACATGCAGACAGGGTCATGCTGGAGAGGCTGCATGCAGACAGGGTCCCACTGGAGAGACTGTATGCACATGGGGTCACGCTGGGGAAGCTACATGCAGACAGGATCAAGCTGGAGAGGCTGCTTGCAGACAGGGTCATGCTGCTGGAGCTACATGCAGAGCGAGGTATTTGGTAACAGGAGGTTGTGCAAGTGGACTGCTTGTGGTTAGCCATTTCTTAGAACAACGGCTCTCCCCCACCCTAATTCCTGCTCTTGCCAGCTAGTGCCTGTGGTGCCGTGGAGTGGTACAGAGGAGGGACCCCTTCCTCGTTTCTATCAGCTAATCAGAGCTCCACATTTTGGTTTTGCTGCATATAACAGAGCAATTCCAACAAAAGAAGCACAAACAAGAAAGAAGCTTATTTCTTTCTGAAGTGAGAATCTGGGGATGACTGATTGGGGGTGAGGTGGCAGCTCCACGATGTCCTCAGGGACCCAGATCCCGGCTGTCCTGCTCCTCATCCTCCACACATGGTATCTAGCCTCAAAGCCACTCCATGATCCAAGGTGGCTGCTGGAGCTCCAGCCATCAAGACCACAGGACAGATGGAAGAAAGCTGAGAAAGTACAGTGCTGGAAAGGGCCCCTCCCAGAAGTCCCAGCTGAGTCAGCTCTTTTTTTAGCCATCTTCCTGGAAGTCTCCTACAGCACTTCTGCCTTTAACCCACTGGCCACGACTTAGCAGCTCGGCTCCACTTAGCGTCAGGGAGGAAGCTGGGAGATGCAGGCTTTCATTCTAGCCAGCTACATGCCCCACCACACGTCAGGGTTCTGCTTCCGCGGAGGAAGGGAAGAGCACCGTGTCTGTACAAGAGGATCTAGACCCACAGTAAACGCGAGCCACGCTAATGTCAGCATCCCCGGAACAGCCCGGAACAACACAGCCTCGCGTCACACCCAACCTCCCGCCAGCCTCCAGCCTGGGCAGTGTCCTCACTGCACCGCAGCCTAGAGAGGGAGCCGGGGTGCAAAAGGGACAGAAAGGGAGAGAACCGGAGGCCAGGCTGACCCAAGCAGCCAGGGAAGGAGGACAGACCCAGGAGGCAGATGAGAGTTCAGGGCAAGGAAAGTCTTGGGGGCTGCCTGGGGCGGGGGGAGGGAGGTGCGGGGGGACAGAGGTAGGGGTGAGCTGCATCTGGGAGGGAACACGCACCCCCTTCCTAAGGAGACCTTGAAAGGCTTAGGGGAGGCGGTAGCTTGCGACAGCACCCGCTGCTCCCCGCTGCAGGAGGCCGACTCCACGGAGGACCATGCTCTGGCAGAGGAACGCAAACACCATTTCTCCCACACCTCAGCCTCTCCTGGCCCCGAGGCAGGTGCAGGCTCAGAGCTGAGGAATCAGCTGGAGATTTTCCTCTTTTTGTTGACTCTGCCCTCTCATATTCTGAGATACTGGGGTCAGGACTTCAACATATGAATGTGGGGCTCACAGTTCAACCCAGCATGCTTTACACATCTCAAGGGCATCACTCAGGGAGTTGACAAAGGCAGACTCCACCAAGATAAGAACCTGACCCCCTGAGACATGTGCTTGCCAGTCCCCATTGCACCCCTCCAGAGGCGACTTTTCATTGCAGATCAGTGTGGCCTGTTCTAGAACTTCCTACAGGCAAAGTCAGGCTCACTGGCCCGCCCCAGCCCTCAGGGGCCTGCCGTCACCATGCACCCACATACTACCAGCTGTAACCCTGGCACAGGACCTCGAGGTCGGTCGGCTCAGCTGCCAACAGGAGCGAGTGGTGCTGAGGTATCCTGCAGGGCAGCACATGGTCCTCACAGGAGCCATGGTCCAGCACCTCCTGGCCGGAACAGCCATCCTATTCAAATAAGCGAGTAATAAAAATGGGCACACTCTCCACTTCTAAAAACAATGCTGGCCAGGCGCAGTGGCTCATGCCTGAAATCCCATTGCCAGAGGCGTTGGAACCAGAGGAACTCCATCTTGAACAGGAGCTGGGTAAAACGAGGCTGAGACATGCTGGGCCACATTCCCAGGAGGCTAGGCATTCTTAGTCACAGGCTGAGATAGGAGGTCAGCATAAGATACGGGTCATAAAGACCTTGCTGATAAAGCAGGTTGTTGTAAAGCAGCCGGCCAAAACCCACCAAAACCAAGGTGGCCACCAGAGTGACCTCTGATTGTCCTCAAGGCTCATTGTATGCTAATTAAATGCATTAGCTACTAAGAGACATTCCCACCCGCACCACGACAGTTTACAGATGCCATGGCAACGTCTGGAAGTTACCTTATATGGTCTCAAAAGGGAGGGGAGGAGCCCTCAGTTCCTCTTCATCCCTTTACTTTCCTGATAATCTTGCTCTCACTTTACCCTAAAACTCTCTCCGAATTCTTTCTTGCATGAAATCCCAGAGACCTCTCTTGGGCTCTGGATCAGAGGCCCCTTTTCCAGTAACACCAGCACTTCGTGGGACAGAGGCAGGAGGATTGTGTGAGGCCAGGAGTTAAAGATCAGCCTGGCCAACATAAGGAGACCTAAGTCTCTAACTTTAAAAATAAATAAATAAAAGACCAGGCGTGGTGGCTCACACCTATAGTCCCGATACTTTGGGAGACCAAAGTGGACAGATCACTTGAGCCCAGCAGTTCGAGACCAGCCTGGACAACATCGTGAAACCTTGTCTCTACAAAAAATAAAAATAAAAATACCAAAAAATTGCCAGGCACAATAGTGTGCACCTGTAGTCCCAGCTATACAGGAGGCTGAAGTGGGAGCATCGCTCGAACCCAGGACGTAGAGGTTGCAGTGAGCTGAGATCGTACCACTGCACTCCAGCCTGGGTGACAGAGGGAGACCCTCTCAAAAAAATTTAAAAAAAAGAAACACAGGCAGGCACAGTGGCATGCCCCTGTAGTCTCCAGCTACTCTGGAGGCAAAGGCAGCAGAACTGCTCGAGTACAGGCTGCTGGTCAAGGTTGCAGTGAATTATGATCGCACCACTGCACTCCAGCCTGGGTCACAGGGCAAGACGCAGTCTCAAACAATAAAAATAAATAATAAATAAAAGCAGTGCTATTTTCCTACAAAAGAAGAAATCTCATGTGACAAATACTGCCACAAACCAGATGAAAATCGTGATCTAATATTCCAACAAGAACTTCAGCTCTGAAGGGAGACCACAGCACAGGATAAGAACAGAGGAGAATAAGCACAAAATAAGAATGCAGGGAAGAAGTGGCCAAACAGCGCGGAGTCTGTGGTTGGAAATGACAGAATTGAGGAAGGAAACTGAAGAAAAAGACAGAACCATTTCAGAAATGAAGTTACAGGTGATACGACAGCACAGACACCACGAAAATCACATAAGAAAGGAAAAAGTGAGCAAATGAAAAGAAAGAGGAAAGAGATTAAAAAAAGATTAGAGAGTGAATATAAAAGACCAGTAAGGGGCCAGGTGCAGTGGCTGCCGCCTGTAATCCCAGCTCTTTGGGAGGCCAAGACAGGCGGATCACGAGGTCAGGAGTTCAAGACCAGCCTTGCCAAGATGGTGAAACCTCATCTCTACTAAAAATACAAAAATTAGCCAGGCATGGTGATGCGTGCCTGTAATCCCAGCTACTCGGGAGGCTGAGGCAGGAGAATCGCTTGAACCCAGGAGGCAGAGGTTGCAGTGAGCTGAGATTGTGCCATTACACTCCAGCCTGGCGACAAAGCTGTAGCAGGACGAGCCGCAGACAAAACTCCTCTGACACCGGATTAAAGAAGGAAGAGGTTTTTAATTCGGCCGGGAGCGTCGGCAGACTCGCGTCTTAAGAGCCGAGCTCCCTGAGAAAGAAATTCTTGGCCTTTTTAAAGGCTTACAACTTTAAGGGGTCCAAGTGAAAGGGTCGAAAGGGTCGTGATAAATCAAGCAAGTGTGCGAAACGTGACTGGGGGCTACATGCATCAGCTAACAGAACAGAGAGTTTTACAATGCTTTTTTCATACAATGTCTGGAATTTACAGATAACGGAAGCAGTTTAGGTCAGGGGTCGATGTTGTTATTATTACTTTTTTTTAACTCCTACGGCGGGGTGGTGGTGCCAAAGTTGTCTGGCTATTTATCTTACTTTTGTTTCTTTCTAACTTTTTGCTTTTTCTCTCCTCCTGTCTTGTGAACTAGACAAGGTGCGGGGGGAGGAGGGCAGCAGGAGTAGTAGTGGTCTCCTTCCTTAGAGCGAGACTCTGTCTCCAAGAAAAACATAGTAAAGGGGCCCCAGCATACACATACCATAGGCAAAACTCTAACAGATCAGAACAAGTATTGACTGCTTGATTTATATGAGAGGGGATCTCATATAAGCTAGCGTTGCCCAGGCTGGCCTTGAACTTCTGGCCTCTCGAGTAGCTGGGACCACAGGCGTGCGCCAGAGCACCCTGCCAAATAAGGATTGAAACTACCTATTATTCAAGACCTCTTTATTGAAATGCAGGAAGACTTGTGCCTGCTTGTAAAAGTGCATGCAGTATACTTGGGTGTGTTGGCCCAGAACAGTCAACACAAAACATGCCTTCGTAAAATCACTGAACTCTAAAGATAAAGAAATAATCCTTTAGGCAGCCAGACAGAAAAATCAAGTATCTTACGAAGCGAAGAAAACCAACTTGGCATCAGACTTCTCCACAGTGACATTCGATGCCAGAAGAAAAAGAAGTAGTGCTTCCTTATCTAGAAAATACTTTTTGTGGATATAATTGTGTCCCCTAAAAAGATATGTTACACTTTAGGAAATTCAGGCAAGTGAGGTCAGGAGTTCGAGACCAGCCTGGCCAACATGGTGAAATCCCAGCTCTAATAAAAATACAAAAATTAGCTGGGCGTGGTGGGGTAGGGGGGCGCCTATAATTCTAGCTACTCAGGAGGCTGAAGTAAGAGAATTTCTTGACCGCAGGAGGTGAAGGTTGCAGTGAGCTAAGGTCTTGCCACTGCACTCCAGCTTGCATGACACAGCAAGACTCTGTCTCAAAAAAATAATAAAAATTTTAAAAGATAAGTTAAAGCCTCAACCCCTAGTACCTATGAATGCAACCTTTTTGGAAATAGGGCCTTTGTAGATATAATCACATGAAGATGCAGTCACACCTGATTAGAGTGGGTCCTAATTCAATATAACTGATCTCCTTGTAAGAAGACAAAAAAGGCTGGGCATGGTGGCTCATGCTTGTAATCGCAGCACTTTGGGAGGCCAAGGCAGGCCCATCACTTGAGGCCAGGAGTTCAAGACCAGCCTGGCCAACATGGTGAAATCCCGTCTCTACTAAAAATACAAAAATTAGCCAGTCGTAATTGCAGGTGCTTGTAATCCCAGCTCTTTGGGAGGCTGAGGCAGGAGAATCACTTGAACCCGGGAGGCAGAGGCTGCAGTGAGCCAAGATCATGCCACTGCACTCCAGCCTGGGTGACAGAGCAAGACTCTGTCTTGCAAAAAGAAGAAGAAGAAAAAAGACACAGAAACAGGAGGAAGGCCACATGACAACAGATGCAGAGACTGGAGCAAGGCAGCCACAACCAGGGAGCACCAAGGCTCGCCGGCAATCACCAGAAGCTGACAGAAAGGCAAGAAATGGATTCTCCCTGGATCTGTCAGCAAGAGAAATGGCCCTCCAGTGCCTTGATTCCAGCCTTCTAGTCTCCAGAACCAGGAAGTAAATTTCTCATGTTTTACCCCCTAGTTTGTGGTACTTTATTAGGGCCACCCTCAAAAATTAGTAAAATACTCAAGGGAACAAAGTGCAAGCTAGCAATGTTATTTGCACAGCCAGCTTCGCCGTCCTCAAGTGCAAAGGCCACATGACAGTTCTAAACCTGCAAGGATTCAGGAAGTGTGGTCACATGAGTGTTGCATGCAGTGCTTACTGGGAGTGAGTCTTCCCCTCCAGGGTAAGACAGAGGCTGGGCGCGGCACAGTGGCTCACACCTATAATCCCAACAATTTGGGAGGCTGAGGCAGGAGGATGGCTTGAGTCCAGGAATTTGAGACCAGCCCTGGCAACATAGGGAAACCCAGTCTCTACAAATAATAAAAAAAAAATAGCAGGTGTGGTGGTGCACACCTGTGGTCCCAGCTACTCAGGAGGTGGGAGGATTGATTGAGCCCAGGAGGTGGAGGCTGCAATGAGCCATGATTGTGCCACTGTACTACAGCCTGGGCAACAGAGCAACCCCTGTCCCCACCCCCCAAATCAAAAGCATGCTGGAGAGAAGTTTGACAAAGGATTGACAGACAGCATTAAACGTAATTAACTGCAAACAAAAGAAATTATCAGAATAGGAATGAAAACATAATAGAAATTGAATGCAAATATAACATGGTCCAACAATGTAGCAATCAATAATAAAAATATGGAAGAAAACAGGAGTTGGGGGAGATCAGGAGGAAAGCACAATTTGCTCCTGGCTGTCTCCTTTGTAATAGCCAGAAATCAAAGGATAACAAAACCGACAAATCAAGGAGCAGAGGATGGGCCTGTTTAGCAACACGGAGGGAAATACTAAGAAAGAGAATGTGCTGACCACAGTGGCTGAGGAGGTGGGAGGGACTCAGAAGATACAAGTGGACCTTACCCCCAACACACACACACACACACACACACACACCTGCCCCAAGCACAGAGCAGGTGAACTTCAGGCCCTCCCCAACAATGCTCCTTAGGGAAAGAGATGACCATCCAGAGAATTAGCTGACCCAGCATGGCTGTGGGCATTTAACCTGCAACAGCCCATTCAAATCCAGTGTGAGATCCCAGCTCCAGCCAAGAGACCCCTCTCCCTGTGTTAGCCCACTTTTTTCTGTAGCTATAATAGAATATCACAGGCCAGATCATTTTAACACAGAAGATATAGGCCAGGTGTGGTGGCTCATGCCTGTAATCCCAGCACTTTGGGAGGCTGAAGCAAGTGGATCACAAGGTCAGGAGATCGAGGCCATCCTGGCTAACACAGTGAAACTCTGTCTCTACTAAAAATACAAAAGGAAATTAGCCTGGCATGGTGGCGAGTGCCTGTAGTCCCAGCTACTTGGGAGGCTGAGGCAGGAGAATGGCATGAACCCAGGAGGCGGAGCTTGCAGTGAGCCAAGATTGCGCCACTGCACTCCAGCCTGGGCGACAGAGCGAGACTCCGCCTCAAAAACAAAAACAAAAAAAAATAGAAGATGATTCAGCCCATGATTCTGGAGGTTGGGAAGTCCAAGTTCAAGGGACTGCATCTGGTGAGGGCCTTCCTGCTGTGTCATCACATGACAGAAGGCATCACATGGTAAGAGAGTGTGAGAACACATGCCCAGGCTTGAGGCCTTTTGTCACCTGCATGGATCATCCATGGATTGTCCTAAACACCTCCCCTTAGGCCCTACCTCCCAACACTGTTGCATTGAGGACTGAGTTTCCAACATGTGTTTTTAGAGGGACATATTCAAATCACACATTTCCCCCCGCCACCACCCATTTTAATCCTGGGCTTTGCCTGGCTCCAATTCCTCTCTTATGTAAAGCAACAGCTCAGACACAGCCTTGGGGGACATATGAAAACTGTAGGGGTTGGGGCCTCTCTCACATAAAACCCCAAAACCCTCCCATGCCTCCAGGAACCCCCAGCAGGGAAGAACCCCACCAAACTCAGGGCCCAATCAGAGGCAGGGCCAAGGGTTATCCCTGCCCTCAGACAGGTTTTCCCAGGCCAAGGTCTGATAGCCCCCAAACAGCCAGTTCTCCTTCCCATGGGATGTGACTGGGCAGGGCCGGTGAAGGAACCCAGAGGCATGTTAGTCAAAGTGGGTTTTGGGCTCTGGGTGAGGGGTCCCACATGGTGAGAAGTTGGGCCCACCTCCTGCAGAGCCCACAGAATGGACTCAAACTCAGACACCAACAAGAAGATGCCAAGGCTGGGGAGAGCAGGCCCAGCCCGCAGAGTTCCCGCAAGGACTCTTCCCTGGCTATGGTCAGAGCAGCTGCTCAGGAAATCCCTGGCAGGAGAGTGGGCACCCCTCTGGGCACCAGGAGGAGAGGGGTGCAGGGGGGATTACGAGTCAGCCATTGGGATTTGAGACTCGCCTGGACACCCACATCCACTTCTCCCCCACCAGGCATTTCTCCCATCAGGGAAGAGGAATGCTCAGATGGGCCCAGAGGCCATGCAGAAAGGAGGCCTCATCTGGGACTGAGAAGGCAGTGATGGGAGGCCGGCCCCAGGCTTGGGGTGGGGCGTGGTTTCAATTGGAAAACTTTTATAATACAAAATTGGAAGAAAGAATGTAATTCCCTCTACGGAAATATGTCCTCTTGATGCCACGTACCCACCTACACCCACCTGCCCTGACCCCAGGCGCCTCCTTCCATAACCAGTCACTGCAAAGGAGGCCAGGGAATGTGTCTTCCTGGTGCCCACGAAGGAGACACAGGGCTGGAGGGCATGGGGACCCAAGGTTGCAGGCTTGGGAAGGAAAACCCCCCGCAGTGACCCCACAGAAAGGACAGCCTCTGACGGCAGCCCCCGCTGGCCAAACTACATCCCCCTGGGCAGAGTGCACCGGGCCTGCCTTCCCTCCCGGCTGGTTCCAACTCACAGCTGGGGTGAGGCCAGGGTGAGGCCAGGTCCCCCCTCACAGGGAAGGCTCCCTGGGTGCTGCCCTGACCAGGGGTCTGCCTTCTTGTCACCAGTCCCTCCCTGACCTCCAGTGACTCTGGCTGGGCCTCCACCCCTGCCCAGACTTACCCCACCACACAAGACCCTGATCCACCATTTACTCTTTTTTAAATATCTGATTTCTCAGAGATGGGGTCTCACTGTGTTTCCTGGCTGGAATATAGCCGCTGTTCCCAGGCATGATCATAGCTCACTGCAGCCTGGAATTTCTGGCCTAAAGCAATCCTCCTGACTCAGCCTCCTGAGTAGCTACAGAGCCAGAGGTCACCACACCCGCTCTCAGCATTCTCTCTTTTACTTTATTTTATTTATTTATTTACTTACTTACTTATTTATTTATTTATTTGGAGGCAGATTTTCACTCTTGTCACCCAGGCTGGAGTGCAATGGCTCTATCTCAGCTCACTGCAACCTCCGCCTCCCAGATTCAAGTGATTCTCCTGCCTCAGCCTCCCCAGTAGCTGGGATTACAGGCACCTGCCACCACGTCCACCTAATTTTTTTTTCTTTTTTAAGTAGAGATGGGGTTTCCCCATTTAGGCCAGGCTGGTCTTGAACTCCTGACCTCCAGTGATCCGCCCACCTCAGCCTCCCAAAGTGCTGGGATTACAGGCATGAGCCACCATGCCTGGGCGGCTTTCCCTCTTGAGCACATGCATGCAGGCAGGAATCCCAGCCCCCTTTGCAGATGAGCAAACTGAGGCACAGAGAGGTTCAGCCACCTGCAAAGGTTGCACAGCCAGGATATACCGCCTTCTCACAGCACCTACCCTCTGCCCAGTAAGTGTCCAGTTCAGCAAGGCAGGTGACACCAATCCCAACCGGGCAGCCAGGTTTTATAAGGCCAGGACCCAGGGCACTGATTTGAAGCCTTGTGGAGGGGTTCAAATCACAGGCCCGGCCACTGGCTGGCCTCAGGGTTCTGGGGGAGCTATGGGCATGTTTCTGAGCTCTAGCTCCTCTATCCACCCAAGGGAGCTGGTAGCACTGGCTTAGAGTGTGCTGTGAGCCCGGGGGGTGCAGGTGGGCATTGAATGATTCCTCCCTCCCCACAAATACCACCCTGCCCCTCCAACAGGGGCAGCCCCTCACGGCCTGCCTTGGCAGCCTGGAAGTTACACTCAATTGCATCACTCCTAGGAAGATGAAGAGAGGCCCCCAAGACCTCATGAGGTTGATTTTCTGCATCATGAGATGCCTTGGATATTCCTAGAGGTCTGAGCCCAGGCCTCTGTCAGCACGTCGGTGAATGCAGCCCTGCTGGACAAGCTCAGGAGGACGCCGGGACAGATTCCAGGACAGATTCCACATCCATGCAGGCAGACCAGGGTCTGCAATTACAGATGGGAGGTCCCAAGGTCCAGGTGGTCACTCCTGCCTGTTCCCATGAAAGCACCAGGTG
Source organism: Piliocolobus tephrosceles (assembly GCF_002776525.5). Taxonomy (NCBI): domain Eukaryota; kingdom Metazoa; phylum Chordata; class Mammalia; order Primates; family Cercopithecidae; genus Piliocolobus; species Piliocolobus tephrosceles. Next base: position 181,143,395 of record NC_045436.1, read on the forward strand.
GGGGAGGGGGGGCGCCGGGGTTGGTGGGCAGCAGTTCTAGGCTTTGCTCCTCCCCAGGCCCCATTTCTTTTTTTTTTTTTTTTTTGAGACGGAGTCTCACTCTGTCGCCCAGGCTGGAGTGCAGTGGCCGGATCTCGGCTCACTGCAAGCTCCGCCTCCCGGGTTCATGCCATTCTCCTGCCTCAGCCTCCCGAGTAGCTGGGACTACAGGTGCCCGCCACCTCACCCGGCTAGTTTTTTGTATTTTTAGTAGAGACAGGGTTTCACTGTGTTAGCCAGGATGGTCTCGATCTCCTGACCTCATGATCCACCCGCCTTGACCTCCCAAAGTGCTGGGATTACAGGCTTGAGCCACCGCGCCCGGCCCCCATTTCTTAATCTGTAAAATGGGGAGAAAATATTTTCCCTTCCTAACTGTATTGGAACAACAAGATAAGCAGCCGACTGGGGGAGGTGGAACTTCCCACACCTGCAATATTGGGCAAAATAAGTGGGTTCAGAGCCTGAGCTGTGGTGCTGGCCCCAGTCGCTGGTGTGGATGCAACACGTCACAGGACTCAGCCCGCCGAACCCCTCCCTGCCTGCTGCTGCACTGACAACCCCCTCACCCTCACAGAGCCCTGATCCCCAGCCATCCTGATGGCAGGAGCTCCTCTAGGCCTCCACGGCCCTGGTCCAAATGAACCCTGCGCTCCCTACCAGGGCTCCTCACCACTGGGGCACTCTGGGTGGTGGGGGCTGTCCCATGCCTGGTAGGATGCTAAGCGGCACCCCCGGCCTCCACCCACTAGACGTTGGTACCACTCGTGACAACCAATTTATACCCAAACATTGTCAAAAGTGTCCCCAGTGGAGAACCAATGACGGGTAGTCTAGACTGTCCATGTCACCTTCTCTTAGTCCTTCCCCCAGGCTGTGACATCTCACAACCAAGTCCTCATCCCGCCCCACTCTCTACATCCGGGCATCGGGCACTGGCCCCTGCTGAGGGCTCGGCCAATGTTTCCTGACTAAATGAGTGGCCCCTGGATGCGAGCATGGGTCACACCTCATGGTGATTGGGTGGGGGTTTCTCATGAGTAGAGGGGCCTCCTCACGCCAGGGCTGTGCTGAGCAGGGACGTGAGTGACTCCCTCTGTGAAGGTGGCCACTTGAGGCAGGATTCTAGGAGCCTCTGTCACACCCGGCAGTGCACAGGATGATTCAGAGAGAGGCTGTCCCAAGGCCTCCTGGCTCACAGTCTTCCCATCCTCCCACCACCCTCCACACAGCACCACTGCCACCCATGTCCCTACTAGGCAGGAGAGGGGGTCAGGCGGGCAGACACAGGGCAGTGGGCGAGTCTTGTGGGGCCTCCTTATAAAGAAAAGAATACAAACTTACAGAAACAAAATTTGGTATGACAGTGAATACTTCTTTAGGATGAGGGGGAAAAAAAAAAGCAAACATACAAAATCCAGAAAACCAACATTGTGTTTTTATGAAAGGCCTGCTCCGTCTCCATACACTTCTTCCTGCATTTTTCGGCTGCACACGTTTTAGCCATCTCATTGTTTGAGAATTTTACGTCACATTATGATAGAAGGAATAGAAACATAATTGCTCTTCCTCCAGCATGGCTGATTGAAATTTGTTTTTTCTTATTTATAATTAGAACGCATAGAACAGATGACATAACACATGTGCACACAGCTTTGCAGTACAGCTAAAGGTCTGTGCATGTTAAACAAATTCTGATTAATTCTATTTACAAGATTCCTGTTTGAAAAAAGAAGCAGGCCAGGCATAGTGACTCCTACCTGTAATGCCAGTACTTTGGGAGCCCAAGGTGGGCAGATCACTTGAGCCCAGGAGTTCAAGACCAGACTGGCCAACATGGTGAGATCCTGTCTCTACAAAACAACAACAACAACAACAACAAAAATTAGCTGGGCGTGTAGTCCCAGCTACTCAGGAGGCTGAGGCGGAAGGATTGCTCGAGCCTGGGAGGTTGAGGCTGCAGTGAGCTGTGACTGCCCTACTGCACTGCAGCCTGGGCGACAGAGCAAGATCCTATATCAAACAAAAAAGAGGAAGCAGCAACACCGGGTGCACATGTATAATGCTATATGATGAGAGCTAAATGCTCTGCATACAACGGCACACGCCCGAGGACTGTCAGAGGGTCCACCGGGCGCTTGGGCTCTGTGTGTTTCAGACCAGCCTGGCCAACATGGTGAAATCCGCATCCATGTGCAGTGCAGATCATTGCACGGTGCGTTCTCCTCCCCACCACCTCTCCCAAGCACCTTCAGGTCGTGAGGCCAAAGAAACCATCTACGCCCAGGTCTTAATCCATAAAGGTACCTAAGAGAGGTCAACGCTATTGAAAGGAAAGTCTAACATCGCTCTTGAAACATTCGCTAGAAATGAGAGACACGTGGCAGGCCCCGCAGGGTGGCTGGGGGAAGCCCCAGACGGACCAGGAGGCAGAAAGGAGCGAGGGAAAGGCCAAGCCACAGCCTCTGTGGGCTTCCCTGGGAAAGCTGGGCAGAGCAGGGGAGACAGCTTGGGACGGGCTGATTTGTCTGATTCTGGGCTCCGGGGCTGACCCCTGTGGTCTGGTTCGGGGCCTGGGTTCATACCGGGCGGGGAAATATTTGCTGGAGGGAGAGAAGATGAAGGAAGTGGTTTGGAGCAGGGGCTCTGGACAGCAGGGGAGGTGCCAACAGCCCTGGCCAGGAGGTTGGCCCTGTCATCATGACCGCAAGTAGTCAAACGCAGGCTCTAAGGAGGCACAGATCAAGGACGAAGCAGGAAGGTCAGTGGGGATGAGCGGGACTTGCGGTCTTTCTTCCTCTGCCTCCTTCCCCTCCCCGCACCCGAGGGTAAATTGTGTTCTTCTGCCAAAGCCACAAGAACTCTCAGACACCTGGAGAGAGTTCACACACAAACACAGGAAAAGATACAAGTCCTTTGACCATCTCAACAGATGCGGCCGGCCGAGTGTTCAATGACACTCACTGTCTATTACTAAGGAAAAGCTCAGCCCTCTGGGAAGAAAAGGCCCATTGTTAAGCTGATGAAGGCCATCTATGGAAAAAGTCAGAGCAGCCAACAGAGCTAATAGGAAAATGTTGAAAGCTTTCTTTACGAGATCGGTAAGGGGACAAAGACACCTATTAGCGCCACTGCTATTCAATATCAGCCTGGATGTGGCAGACTGCACAGTGAGTTGGGTAAAGTTTGCAAAGAAGAAAACAAAACTGTCATTATTCACAGATGATATGGTTGTGTATGCAGAAGAGTCTACATAGTCCACAGGGAAATTCTGAGGATTCAGAGAAGTTTAGCAAAGTTGTTGGGTTCAAAATCCATAGGCAAGATTCCATTTTCTTACTATATATTAACAACAATGTTGGAAAAATAAAATTTATAAAAAGACGTAATAGCAGAAAAGATCAGAATAATGTACTAATAATATTAGAAGAATCTAAGAATAACGTACAAGATCACTATACAGAAATGTTATTAGTAGGCATTAAAGATGGTGTAAATAAATGGAGATACCATGTTCATGAATTAGAAAACTCAAAATGAATTCTTCCCAAATTAATTAATTTTTTCCAAATTGATTTGTAGAACTAAAGAAATTGTTATCCAAATCCTAACCAGGTTTTTGTGGAACTTAAAATACTTACTGTAAAATTTGTGTTGTTTATTTTATTTGTCTTATTCTTCTTATATTGAGACGGAGTCTCCCTGTTTCCCAGGTTGGTCCCAAACTCCTGGGCTCAAGCCATCTGCCGGCCTCAGCCTCTCAAAGTGCTTGGATTACAGGCATGAGCCACTTCATCCAGCCTAAAATTTGTGTGGAAATACAAATTGAATTTGACAAATATTTGGCTGGGCACGGTGGCTCACGTCTATAATCCCAGCACTTTGGGAGGCTGAGGCGGGCGGATCACTTGAGGTCAGGAGTTCGTGACCAGCCTGGCCAACATGGTGAAACGCCGTCTCTACCAAAAAATACAAAAATTAGCTGGAAATCACTTGAACCAAGGAGGCAAAGACTGTAGCAAGCCGAGATTGTGCCACTGTACTCCAGTCTGGGCAACAGAGTGAGACTCCGTCTCAAAAAGAAAAAATAATAAATAAAAAATATTTATTGAGCCTTAGTCCAGGGACTGCTTCTGGTACTTGGGATGCCTTTGAGAACCCCACCCACAAAGACCCTTCTTTGTAGACCTTAGCAGGACAGGCACACAATAAAAAGTAAACATAATATACAAGCAAATTACCCAGTATGGCAGGAGGTTATAACTGTTTGGCAAAAAAATCAAGATTACAGAGGGGAGGGTCACCAGGACGTCTGGGGCAGAGGTGGGGTGAGAATCCAACCTTCCACACAGGCCATCTCTGTGATCCCAACAAGAGGCCCCTCGCCGGCCATCCCGTTCTAGCTTCTGATGTCCTGATGTAGAAGCAGCCTCTCTGTAGCTCTGAGGTGAGAGGTCAAGCCCTCCATGACCCCAAAAGGCCAGGGTTCCCAAGTGTTATCCACAAACACCCCTGTGAGGACTGCAGATTCCTACAAGGTGCCCTCGCACAGGTCTCTTGCAGAGCTTCTCCACCCACTCTCTGGGCCCTGACTCAGTGGGAGGGCGCCTGTCTGTCCCCCAGCTGGATGTCCTACCACATTCCCACCTGGGGACTTCTGGCATGCAGGAGAGGCTGGATGCGCTGGCTGCAGACAGGCTTGCCCCTACACTGTTGCCTGTTTTACCCTGAAGTTCGTGGTTCTTTAATTCTTGCTCCAAACTCTGAGTCAACCTTTAAAGGATACAATATTGAAGTTCTCCTTCAGCCTCAGGTCTTTCGTTAGAGTTAAATCCAGAGATTTAACTAGCAGTAGATAAACCTACAGTAGAGAAAAGTGCTCCAAAGGTGGGCACGCCAGGCTCTCATTTGGAGCTGTTCATAAATGCTTTTATGTGCACCGCTCCTAGATGACCAGGGCTGGCCTCAGAGCAACACTGGGAAGGATGAGGAGGGGTCTGGGGACTCCACACGAAATCGCACAGCTGCCTACCATGTGAGTGGAAATCCATGCTGCTTCTGCCTGGCCTAGGATCCGCGTTCGGGGGAAGTCGTGTCCCTGCGGTCATGAGATGTGATTGTTCAGATTAATGGATGCGGCTGAACAGAACCATTTCAGTTCTCCTGCACTTGCCAAGGGCAGGGACTTTCCTGTTTGTCCCTACCCCATACACAGTAAGGGCTCAGAACTACCTAAGAACAAATCAATGAACCTATGGCTTTATGGCAAATACCACAGAAACAACCTTAGAAATGGGCTGAGGAGGCTGTCTGGCCTCGAACAAATGACCTCATCTCTCTGAACCTTCATCTCCTCATCAGTAAAGCAGCAGTGCAGCCCCTCCCTCACAGGACGCTCCCTGGCAGAGTGCAGACACAAGCCACACCCCTGCCGTGCAGCAGCCAGTATGACCTCGTCCTTGTGATCAGGAGGGCCCTGCTGAACTGTCTCCATCCCGCAGGTGCCTACGAAGCCCGGGAAATGCTGTGGCCTTCCTGGAGCCATGCAATGGCACTGTTGTTACCAGGAAAAGGGCCTGTGGCACCCACCTGGCCACTCACATCCTAAATGAGAAAGGCCCTTTTCCCCAGCTTCAGTGGCTCATTGAGATGAGGACTTGGGAATTTTGCTGCTTAACAGAGCAACTGAGTACCCAGGTGGCAGCCCCAGCAGGCCCTGGAGACGTTTCAGGAGACCTGGCGGGGACCCAAGTCTCTGCCACTGCACCAGGCCCTGACCAGGGGACTGGACTCAGAGCCCTTTATTTTTTTATTTTTTAGAGACAGGCTATTGCCCTGTCTCCCAGGCTGGAGCACAGCAGTGAAACCATACCTCACTGCAGCTTCGACCTCCCAGGCTCAAATGATTCTCCTGCCTCAGCCTCCAAGTAGCTGGGACCACAGGCATATGCCACCATGCCAGCCTTATTTTTAAATGTTTTGGGTAGATGCCATTTCCCTATGTTGCTCAGGCTGGTCTTGAACTCCTGGGCTCAAGCGTTCCTCACACCTCAGCCTCCTGAGTAGCTGAGACCACAAGTGTGTGCCACCACACCTGGCCCCAGAGCCCCTTTTAAACTGCAACTCACAGTCTCCAAGTTAGACTCACACAGAGAAGACCTAAATATGTGTCTCCTTGAGGGAGGCTGAGGAGTGGAGGAGGATGAACTCTTACAAAACCTCAACCTTTTAAAAAATGTGTTTTCAGTCATTGCTGTTCTGCACCAAGTTTTAGCCTAGTAGGAGTTTCATGTCGGAATTACTAAGTAGGAGTTCGTAACAGACAAGTTAATCACCCTTGTGTAGGGGCGAGGCACTGAGCGATGATCTCTGTACCCAGGTAGGTGCTTCCTGGATCTGCAAGCACAGGAGATGCGAGGTGGGGAGTGGGTGGGGGGTTATGAAGGGCACCTGAGGAGGGGCAGGGGGCAGGGGGAAGCAGGATCTCTGATGGTAGAAAGGAGTGGTCACTATGTCCCCAACACACCCCCTGCATGTCCCCACTATAGCCAGACACCACAGGGGAAGGCCTCCGGGCCAGCCCCATCCCCTCAGGACCACGATGTTGGCATCTGCAGAAACAGGTGGGGGCTGTCTGGCCTGAGAGGCCTAGAGCTTGGAAGAGGTGGTTTAGAGCTGCCCTTCTCCTCCAACCTCAGCCCTAACCCGCTTCCACAGCAGCAGATCCCACCTGAGTTTCTCCTAGGCCTGTTCTGAATCTGAAGTGGGTATGAGACATTCACCATCTATTCCTATGCCCCACCATCACCAGAGGCTTTGTGGTACCTTATTTTTGAGAAGAGGCAACACATTCTAGGACCAGGCTGGGAACAAGGGAGAAATTCATCATGCATCCCTCCATTTATCCATCCATCCATCCATCCACCATCCATTCTCCCACCTACCCACTCATTCCCCATCCATCCATTTGTCCACCTATCAATCCATTTATCTATCCATCCATCCCCATCCATCCATCAATCATTATCAATCCATCTATT
>NC_045436.1:181150483-181176964 GCF_002776525.5 Piliocolobus tephrosceles
CCATCCACCCATCCACCTACCAATTCATCCATCCATCCCCATCCATCTATCCACCCACTCATCCATCCATGCATTCATCATCATCCATCTCCATCCATCCGTCTCCACCCGTCCACCCATCCACCTACTCATCTACCCACTCATCATCCATCTGCCTACCCATCCAGCCACCCATCCATTCTTCATCTGGATGGACAAATCTTCATTGACCACCAATTCTGTGGTGGGCAACAGCAGACAGAGATGCAGGAAACACAATCTCTGCTCTCAGAGAACATTCTTTCCAGGTACGAGAAGACATGGACATAAGCACCAGGTGAAGACGCCAGGACATGGCTGATCTGTGGTCCACATCCTGGTGGGGAAAACTGAGGGCCTGGGGACGTTGGTCTAATGAAGAGAAGACTGGGAGGAACTGGCATATGCTCCTGAGTGTTTGGTGCCCGCCATAATACCTGGGAGGGAGGAGGGAGGACAAGGGGTGAACACAGTGAAAATGTGGAGGGATCAGTGAAGTGGAGTGTAAGCCCAGCCATTGAAGGAATGTTTAGGTGAGGCACTAGAGAAGTCAGCTGGACACAATCAGGAGTGTAAGGGTTAAAGAAAGAGGAAAGAAACACAAAAAGCAGCCTTGGGGCTGACATATCTCTGGCCGGAGGGGAGGCACCTGTCTCAGGGCTAGCATGCCTCTGGTTGGGGAGGGGTTTGGAATGTTTCTGGTCAGAGAGGTTATCTGCGGTTTATGGTCATGCTGACCTTAGCCATTAGGCTGATGCCCTTTGGATATAGACAGTTTTTGATCAAGGTGAACTTAAAATGACAGTGCTTGTCCAAGATGGCAATACTCCTGCTCTGTCAAGGAGGCCACAGCTGCTGGTTGGCCACTTGGAATTCTGTTCGTGGAGACAGAAGACTTTAGGGTTTTGGGTCACAATATCTAGCGTGTGGCCATGGGAGAGGAAGGCGGGGGTAGGTTTGAGGTCAAGACCATTAAAGGAGAGCAGGCCACGGTTTTGGAGGGATCACCCACCGGGAAATGGAAATCACCAAGAGTCATAAGAGGAGGAGGAGGGGTGCTGGAGAGCTATGCAGTCCTTGAGGGGCGAGGGGGTGTCCATTTCCAGTTACAGCAAAGTCAAGGGGATGCTCAAAGTGTCGAGAAAAGAGTCAAACTCTGTAAAATATTTGAAGAGAGTTACTCTGAACCAAACCTGAATGATCATGGCCCAGGACGCAGCCCTTGGGAGGTGCTGAGAGAGAACATGTGTCCAAGGTGGTCACAGGGTACAGCTTCATTTTATCCATTTTAGGGAGACATGAGACTTCAATCTAACACATTTAAGAAATAAATTGGTTCAGAAGAGCAAGAGAACTAGAAGGCGGAGGGGTGGTGGGGGGGGTTTCCAGGTTATAGGTAAAAATTTTCTGGGTGACAATTGGTTCAGTTGATTTAAAAACCTGGGATCAATAGAAAGAAAATGTTTGGGTTAAGATAAAGGATTGTGGAAACCAAAGTTCTTATTTGCAGAGGAAGCCTTCAGGTGGCAGGCTTCAGAGAGAATAGATTGTAAAATATTTCTTATCAGACTAAAGTCTGTGTTGATGTTAATTTCTTATCAGACTAAAGTCTGAGCGATAATGATGCAAATCTGACACCCACTTCCCACCATGGCCCGAACCAGTCTTTCAGGTTACATTTTAAGAGTGCCCTGGCAGAGGAGGAAGTCCATTCAGATGGTTGGGGGGGCCTCAGCATTTTATTTTTGGTTTACAAAAAGTTTAGGATACGGGACGTTGCTCATGGCTGATCATGAGTTCGAGAGTGGGAGGGTTTGGAGGAACTGGGGATGGGGGAAGGTGTCTGAGAAGCTGATATACAGAGCTGTCTGGGGCAAGGGGTGGCCTGGGGGACTCGAACTCTCCATACAGAGGGAGAAGCAGCATAATGAGCTTCATCCTGGAGTCTACAGTGGCAGACAGTGGGGGAGGGAGTGACAGTCAGGGAGTATGCCAGCAGAGGAGGCAGCTGAGGATGGTCTTACTCAGACCCTCCCTAGTGCTGGGAGCTGGGAAACGGTTGGTTTTGCCCAAGCACGTGGGGTCTCACTTGTCTGCAGGCGATAGTGGCTAGCTGAGGATAGCGGAGGCTCATTGCCCTAGGCCAAGTAGGAAAACTGCCTCACCCAGGAGGTCACACCCTCCCCCACAACCCAGTGCCCCATTGATTCAGGGAGGGAGAGGAGGCACAAAATGGTCCTGGCCTCAAGGCAGGGACAGCCGTGAGGTACAGTGCTCCTGAGCTCCCCTTCATCCAACCAGGCTGAAGCAGTCACAGCCCTGCTCAGCTTTCTGTACCGGCTCTCTACCCCCACTCTCCTTTCCTAGGAGCACCCCCTCCATAATCACCTCCATAGGAATTCCATCTCAGCTCTGCCTCCAGGAAACCTGACCCAAGACAGAGGTTGTTGCAAGGGCAGAGGCCACAGGCATCCACACCAGCCTCTGTTCGTTCAGTCTCTGAGGGGCCCAATGCTCCCCATGCACTCCTCCTTAAAGCCTCCTCGACCCTGGGGTCTGCAGGCCAATTCCTCGGGGTGCCTTCCCTTGTTCTGGCTGCCGCTCTGCTTCCTTTACAAGCTCCTTCTCGCACCCTCATGCTGGCTCCCTCCAGAGAGCTCCATCCCCTTCCCACTCTGCCTTTGTGGGTGGTCCCCAGATCTCTGTCTCCTCTGCCCTGGACCCCTCTGTCCCCGACTGCCAGATCTATGGAGTTCAATGCCCCAGGAGGGCTCCACATCTATCCCACGGGGACCTGGACTCGCATCTTCCTTCTGAGCGTGCTCTCCCCGGAGAGCTAGCATTGGAATTGGCCCTGCCACCTTCTGGTCTCCCCGAGTGGAAACCTGGCTGTCAGTCTGGACTCGTCACCAAATTCTGTCCCTTCCACCTTCACATGGCCTCTCCATCTTCACTGCCTCGGTGTCTCTATCTCGTCCCCATCACTGTCGCCTCTCCTCTGGCGGAGAGCACCAGTATTCCCACTGGTCTCTGCTTTTCCTCGAATGCATCTCTGTGTAAATCTCCCCTCCGGATCACTCTGTGATTTCCACTGCTCTGGGTGGAATCCTCTTTCCAGCGGCATTTCAGTCCCCTGGAGCTGCCTCTCTCCTCACCACCGCCTTGTGCTTCTGCACTGAGCTCCAGCCAGACCGCCTGCCTGCAGCCACCTGGTGCTACCTGTCCCTGTGTGCTTCCTGCCTTTGCCTGGAGAGAATAATCATCCATAGTCCAAACTCAAGGACAAAAACAAACTGCTCTTTGGCTGTAGTGGCAGGAAAGCCCCAATCAGTCAGTGACAATGCTGCATGCTTCCAAAAGCCAGCCAGTCAGGGACAGCCCCATACTACAGAACAGGCCCAGGCAGCAAGAACCTGTGTCCCTGAAGTCAGGCTGCACACTCTCGCTTCTGAAAGCCGGACAGTCCTCCATGCCAGGCTTCTCAAGAGACTCAATTTGTTTTGCTCTGAGAGATGGTCCTATAGCACAGTTCCCCTTTGCTCTAGTAAGCAAGATACTCCGCTTCAGCGCTGGCCAGCCTCACAATCCATTCTCACCAAGGCCGACGGCCCTCCTCTGGGCTCCTGCAGGGCCACATCTGTCTCTGTTCACACACCTTCCCCTCACCACTTAGAGACATGGGCTGGCATGGAGGGGAAGCAGGGGTGAGAAATAAACTTTCAGTCCTAGAGGAGGAGCCCAAGAGAAGAGCAATGCCCTGACCTGGAGTCCCTGCTATGCGCCTGGCACCCATACTGATTACATCAACCCCTGTGATTTTTTAAAAGATGTACTGATTTGAACTGTATAATGCATACGAGGGAGGGTATGAAATATCTACAATGTAAAAGTAAGGAAAAATTCACGCCTGCGTGCCCACCACCTAGTGAAGAAATACAACCTGGACACCACTTTGGAAGCCTGTCTGTGTCCACCCATTGCATCCTCCCTCCTTCCGCAGCCCAGGTATCACTCATCCCAACCTTTAGCTGTCCCCTGCTTTTTTTTAAGTTTCACTGCCTGGGTGTGTAACCTCGCATACAATATTGCTTAGTTATCTGGGAAACCGGGCTGTATAAGAAAACAGCTCCTGGCCGGGCGCGGTGGCTCAAGCCTGTAATCCCAGCACTTTGGGAGGCCGACACGGGCGGATCACGAGGTCAGGAGATCGAGACCATCCTGGCGAACACGGTGAAACCCCGTCTCTACTAAAAAATACAAAAAAACTAGCCGGGCGAGGTGGCGGGCGCCTGTAATCCCAGCCACTTGGGAGGCTGAGGCAGGAGAATGGCGTGAACCCAGGAGGCGGAGCTTGCAGTGAGCTGAGATCCGGCCACTGCACTCCAGCCTGGGCGACAGAGCGAGACTCCTTCTCAAAAAAAAAAAGAAAGAAAAGAAAACGGCTCCTAGGACCCCACACCACTGTAAGATGCAGGATCCCCAAAGACTCTGCTCCCAGTCTGGCTTCCATTTCCTGTGGGTTTATAAAGGGCCTTTCTGAAGACACTGGGACAGGATTCACAGAGCTGGAACATTTTGCAGTGAGGATCACATTCCAGATGACCAGCAGGGACATGCTTATGGGGGGATGGGCCAATTTGGACTGTCCCCTTCTAAGCCCACCAAGAGCTACCTGTAGCTCTCAGGAGTGGGATCAGGGCAAAACATGTATGTGGGGTAAAACGGGTGACCTCTGATTCTAGGCACCAGGAGATGGAGAGAAGAGCAGGAACGCGGGAACACACGGGGAAGACAGGCACAGGTGAGAATCTAGGCCAGGCTCACCTGGCCATTCTGTCCTGAGGCTTAAAAACATGCAATGATGGCAATGACAGATTTGATCTGTCTCTGGAGTCACTTTGCATGAGGTCATTCTCCCTCCACCACCCTCCTGGGGGGTTCCTTTACCTCCTCTCCCCCATACATCCCATACTGGGAACTTGTGCTTCCAGCTGAGATGCAGTAACAGACTGACTCTACCCTTTTGCCTGAAACAACTCAACAGCTGGAAAAAAATAAATGAAACGATGGCTCTGAAAATACTGGAAAAACAGCAAAGGACAGCAGCAGATAACCTTGATTCCAAGCACCTGAAATCTTCTCTGGACCAACACAAGATACAATTTAAATGTAAATTAGGGTAGGCCCAGGGGCCCATGCCTGTAATCCCAGCACTTTAGGGGACCAAGACAGGAGGGTTGCTTGAGCCCAGGAGTTGGAGAACAGCCTGGACAACATAGGGAGACCTAACTTCTGCAACAAATTTCAAAAATTAGCTGGGCGTGGTGGCACGCATCTGTAGTCCCAGTTACATGGGAGGCGGAGGCGGGAGGATCGCTTTAGCCCAGGAGGTCGAGGCTGCAGTGAGCCATAATCGTGCCACTCTACTCCAGCCTGGATGACAGAGACCCTATCCCCCCCACCCCCCGCAAAAAAAAAAAAAAAAAAGAAAAAAAAAAAAAAAAAATTTTTCCCAAAATGCCCAGGCTCCCTTCACCCTCTTCGTCATTGTTCCTCCAGTTGGAAATTTCTCCCTCCCCAGGCAAAATCCTGCCCACCCTTGGAGGCCTCTTCAGATCATTCTTGCCAGATGAGCTCCCCTTGTCCCTTCTCTGAGCCTAAAGGGGCCCAGCTGCCGTCTGTCTCCCTCCTTCCCCTTGTTTCCCGCGCTACCTCTAGGGCACTTCCCAACACGCTGGCCAAAAGGCCCCAACGAGCGGACTACGCTGACTTTGGTTCTGGATTTCCTAGAGTGTAGCGAGTTGGAGAAAAGCGCGCGAAGCCCTGCCTTGCAGCAGGCGCAAGAGCAGGCTCTCGGGACGCGCGCTGGGGCAGGGGCTCCGGGACGTAGGGGGACGCCTGCGCGGCCCTGCGTTCCCAGGACAACCTGGCCTGCGCTCACCCGCGGCCAGGCGCTCCGCGGAGGGCAGAAGCGGGCTGGGCCAGGTTCCTCAGCGCAGTCTTAACCCAGCTACGGCACCGGGCACGCAAGAGTCGGCGTCAGTGCGCGTGAAGCCGGAGCATTATCAGGCTCAGCCAGACGCAGCCCAGTTCCTGGGCTTTCCGCTCTTTTTGCGGGGCAGAGGGGGAAAGAGGCCTCGAGCAGTTAGGCCTCCCGGCTCCGGGCTCTGAGTGAGGCCTGGTCTCTCCTTCCTCCCGGCCACCCTCATTCTCCAATTGTATCCCCTGCCCGGGTCCGCAGCCTCTGTCCGCGGCGTGGTTGCCTGGGAAACGCATGCGCCTGCGCAGGGCTTCCTGGGCTCTGGAGTCCGCCGGCGGCCTCGCCGCGGCCGGCCGCGCACGGAGCAACTACAATTCCCAGGAGACCGCGCGGTGGGCGGGGAGGGGGTAGTGGGCGGGGCATCGACTGGCTGGGTCTCTCCGCGCAGCGCCAGTCGCAGAGAAAGATGGCGTCGCGGAGGCTGGGGTCGTTTCTGCGCGGGCTCCCGGCGCTGGTACTGCTGCTGCTGGTCTTAGTTGGGCCCTGGCCCACTGCGAGCCACGGAGGCAAGTACTCTCGGGAGAAGAACCAGCCCGAGCCGCCCCCGAAACGCGAGTCCGGGGAGGAGTTCCGCATGGAGAAGCTGAACCAGCTGTGGGAGAAGGCTCAGCGGGTGAGCGCGACCCGGGGGCGGCGGCCGTGGTTGGGGGCAGTGGAGCGGGGCCCGGGAGTCGGAGGCGGGGGGAGTCGCAGCCGGGGCGCCTGTGCCCCACGCGCCCTGTACTTGGCACAGCCTCCCCCAAGTGTCAAGTGGGGCGCCCCGACCCCTTCTGCAGCAGGAAAGGTACCCGTGCCGGCGGCGACGCCGTGTGGAGCAGGTTGCGGCCGGCACCCCGAGGGTCAGTGTCGCCCTCCCCAGCCTGGGCGGCCTGCTGACCGGAGCGTAGGGGCAGAACCAGCTAGATCACAGGTCTCCTGCCTCCCGAGCCTTTGCCGCTTCCCTCAACCTTATCTCCCTATGTGGGGAAACAAGAAAAATCTTGTTTCCCCACATAGGGAGATAATGTTGGGTAGACAGGCGTGAACAGGGAGAGAAGGAATCCCAGGAGCAAGACCGTGCTTGTTCATTTGAGCGAGAAATGAGGAGGTGAGGAGATGGGATCGGTTTAGAGCACATAAAACGCGACCTTAGGAATGCTGAAAGTCAGTCTTAACAGGGCGCTTACCTGACCACCTTCATTTGAGAGATGAAGGTACGGAGGCCCGAGGGGAAAGGGCACCCCCAAGGTGGCTCGGCCAGTGGGGCCCCCTGGGACAACAGCTTCCTAATTGGTGCTTGACCCTAGGCCAGCTGCTCTCTTCATGAAGATGCGGTTGCTTCATTTGTTAGGTGTTCCTGAAATGGGTGTTTTCGAACCATGCCCACCATCTGGGCGTCAGTATCTCACCTCAAATGCAGGAGTCAGATTAGATCTCTGTCTCAGTATTCCAGTTCTAAGCATTCCTGAGCCTTTGAGAGGAAAAGTAAATGATTTGTAGAATAAGAAGGAACTTTTGGAACGAAAAGGGAGGAAAGAAACAGATGGGGGAGGGACAGACGGTTATAAGACTGCTTGCGGATGGGGATTGACGCCTGGGCATCAGCTCCACAGGCCCTTTCTGAGCTGCTCCTGGGACCAGCAGTCAATGTTCAGCCTGCGGAGGTGGGAGAATGCTCTGGGCTGGAGCGGCAGGGCGGCTTCTTGGAGGAAGGGATTCTGGAGGAGCTGGGGACAGGGCTGGGTTTGGATGTGATGATGGCCTCCCAGCAGCAGGGAACAGGTGTGACCAGCAGCTGGGGTGCAGCGCTGCCTCCCCGTGCCCGCTGCACTGGGCATCTGTTGAGTGGGTGGAGTCCCCCCTCCCCATGAGGAATGGGGAGCCCGAAAGAGACTCCCTGACCCCCTGACGGATTGGAGGTGGCGCTAAGGAAGTGCACTGGGGCCCAGGAACCCCAGCGGCTCCCTTTGCTTTTGGGTCCTGGCCCAAGTCTTCCACCTGCCCTGTAGGGCCGCCCTGGTGCACCCCACCTTACCTGCAGCCACCTCCAGCTGGTCCTCAGTGTTTGTCAGCCCAGGGCGCCTGCAGTGATATGCCTGCCCTCGGGCTGCCCATGCACCGTCCCTGTGCCCCTGTCCCCCGGTGCTGGGTGCTCGCCTGACTGGTTTCAGTTTTGGGTCTGGTCTTGTCTCCTGAACCTCCCCTGAGGTTCACTGGGCACCGTGGTAGGGCAAGCTGCTCACCTCCACTTTGGACTGAGCCTTGGACTAGATGGTCTTTCTGGTCCCTTTAAGTCCTGAAGTTCTAGTTGCGTGGACAAGTCTTTTTTGCTGAACAGAATGTGAAGTTCTTTGAGGGTGTGGGTGTTTTGGAGGGATTTTGTGTTTCTTCCCCCCCTTGCAGAGAGCCTGGTCCTCTGGCAGGCAGGCCTGCAGAGCCCATTCATCTTGATTTTCCTTCCAGATAATGGAAGCTTGAAGGCCGGCGGTGCTGCGAGGGTATTGTATCCCGGAGCCAGGCGTGCAGGCGTCAGACCCATCCTGGTCTTTTTGAGGTTATCAGTGGCGGTGGCGCATGGCAGGTGGTCTTCGTGCTGTGGCTCTTGCTGCCGAGCGTGCTACGGCCTAGGGTGGTCAGGAGGCAGGAGGAGCCATAGTCAGTTCGAACGTAGGGGCAGAGAATTGTTTGTGCAAACAGCCACTCCAGTTGGCTTCCTACCCCACCCGACTTGCCACTCTAGGTGGGTATCAGATGGAGACAGGGTCTTGAGTCGCCACCTGGAAGATAACTGAGGTAAGGGCTGCTTTTTCAGAGAAGCACATCCCCCCCGGCTCTGCAGCCGCTGCTCTCAGCCTCCTGTGACCTGCGCTCAGCAGCCAGGACGGTCTTGTCCTTTCTTTGGTTTGCTTCGTGAAAACATCGCATCCCTGTTTTCTGCATGTAAAGCCGTGTCCTGGCATATAGGATTGCTTAATGTGTCAGTAGGCGTAGGGTGAAGGGAGCGTCTCAGGAAACCTTTGCCTTTGATGGGCTTGGGCTGTGAGACCTGCCTTGAGGCACAGATAGGGGTGGGTGCCACCAAGAAGACGCCGAGACCCGCTTTCATCCGGTGAGACCCGGCCAGGAGGTTGCTGCTTCATCCTGTCCAGCGCCCGTGAACTCTCCCGGTTCCTCTTTCACAGGCGGGCTCCGCTGTGTTGCAAGACTCCTAAGCAGAGGCTGTCCCTGGAGCTTTGGCGGTCGGAGTCGGAGGGCGTGCAGAGCCCTTGTGCTTGCAGATGCCTTCAGGGGATTCTGCCTCTTCAGAGCTCTGTGTGTTGTGTTGATGCTGAGGAGTAAACTCCAGGGTCCGCATGGTCCAGCTGCGGTGTGCTCAGGGACACACTCGTGTACCTCTTGGCCTGGGCTGCATGGTGCTGTGAGCTTGGAGTCTTTGGCCGTACGTAGGTCCTTAGTTGTTTTTTTTTTTTTGACAGAGTCTTGCTCTGTCGCCCAGGCTGGGGTGCAGTGGCGCAATCTCAGCTCACTGCAACCTCCACCTCCCAGGTTCAAGCCATTCTCGTGCCTCCGCCTCCTGAGTAGCTGGGATTACGGGCATGCGCCACCGTGCCCGGCTGATTTTTTTATTTTTAGTAGAGATGGGGTTTCGCCATGTTGGCCAGGCTGGTCTCGAACTCCTGGGCTCAAGTGATCCTCCTGCTTCTGCCTCCTAAAGTGCTGGGATTACAGGCATAATCCCAGGAGGCACCGCACCCGGGCAGTCCTTAGTTCTGGCATGAATGGTGACTGTGATGAGAGTGTGTGAAGAATCTTGTTCACAGAGGTCTGATGAGTGGAAACTGAGGTCTGCAGAGAGGAGTCCTCAGAGCCCCACCCCATCTCTCAAGCGTTCTCTCTGGCTTGAGAGGGGCCTCTGAGGATGGGCCAGCTGGTGACCTCCACGGGCACCTAGGACTCACCAGACCAATGCATGACCTCACAGCAGCTCAAGGCGGGTACGGTTGTCCACGGAGCTCAGGTGAAGGAGCTGGGACACGATGGCTAGGCTGGGACAGTGCACTGCCCCCTGCCGTGGTGAGATAGGTGCAGCATGCCAGGAAGCCTTGGTCGCCTGCTCCTCAGGGTGGACCTGCTCCTCAGGGTGGGTGCCTTGCAGTCTGGTGTGGGCACTCAGGTGGACGCTGGGAGGATGGCACGTGCCCTCTGAAGAGGTGGTCCATTGATGGTCCTGGTTGCATTGGAACCTGCCCAGCCTGAACTGTGCTATATGTGCAGGTTGACACCAGTGGCTTAGCTGTTGACCCTGGCCTGGGTTTCCTGGGGCATCAAATAGCAGTAGCAGGTTGCTGGAAAGTTCCGGAATGCTCTGCTGGCACGCAGGTTTGTGCTGTGTGGGGGAGGGCCGCTGCTGAGGTCCCGAGCAGTGCTGGGCCCTTGGGTCTGGTCAGGAGGACCCGGTCGGCTCTGCTTGTGTCTGAGGACACAGGACCAGTGTCGTTTGTTCAGCTGAGCTGGCTTTCTTCCCTGCATGCATTCCCTGGTTGTTGATGATTTGCCTCACTGCTTCATGTTTGACAGGTTCTTTTCTGCATTTGGTTTCCACAAGGTAGTTCTAACTTGATGCATTAACATTTAACTTGAGAGAGGTGAAGGAATCCAGACGTGGGGTCTGGGGCTCTGCACATGACTTGCTGGTCTTCCTCTGCACAGAGCCGGGGCTGCTTTCTGTGGCGGTCACCAGGCTGGCCCCTTCTGCGCTGAGCACTGGCAGCCGCATATCAAGGGAAAGGGAGCTGGCTTTTGGGAGACATGTGGTGTGAAATTTAGACCCCCTGTTGCCTGAGAGTTGGGGAATCAGAAGGAGAAAGTGACTTTCCCCTGTGGGTTGCAGATTTTACAGCGCACAGAGCACCTGCCCTTGATTCTCTAGCATCCTGGGGAGGCAGACAGGAGTCCAGTGAGGACCGCAGGTTACCGGGATTGGCGCCTGGCTGTGAGCCTGCCAGGATGGGCCCAGGGCTTCAGCAGCCCGGGGTCTTCAGCTCCGCTTTCCAGTGGGCAGCCCACGGGCAGTCATGGGATACCTGCGTCCTCTCCCCTGCAGCCAAAGAGGGCAGACCCGGGGCCCCTCAGGGCCAGCACACACTCGAGAGCGTGGGCCAGGATTGCCCGCCCCAGGGTGCTGCTTCTGGCTTGGAGCATCGCTGTGGGCCTGGCATCTCGGGCCCTCCCGGGCAGTGCAGCGCGGTAGGTAAGATGCCTGTCGGGTAGCAGCAGCCACGGGGAAGCAGAGATAAAAGCAGACCTGTTCCTCCAGAAGTTTGGGTCACAAACAAGATAGGCAGGTGTGGGCTCCCCTTCCTCCTGAGGTGCAGACTGCCCCTTCTCAGAGTTCAGCATCACTCAGGTGCCTCTTTGTCCCGGGTCCTGCTGCTGGGGACGCTCAGATCAGACTTCAGGCCTCCTAGGGCCTTCCAGTGGGCGCTGCAGCGAATGTCCGGGGCACAGAGGGGCATGGGGTGGAGCTCTGGGGAGAAGGGGCTGGTGAGTGGGGCTGGCTGGGGAAGAGGCACGCAGGTAGGGGTGTGTCGGAGGCCGCCAGGGAAAGGGTTTTCAGGTCGGGACAATCCTGGAAAGCAGCCCCTGTAGAGATGGGGGCGCAGAGCATCTACCAGGAGGGCCCAGACAAAAGACTGCCTGGGACCACCGACCAAGGGTTAGAGAACCTTCTAGAGAATTAGAAGCTTTTCTCTGCCCTAGGCCCTGCCATTCGTTTTGTGCCTACGGTTTGCTCTCTTTTTACCGTTGGGGGACTTGGCTCAGTGATCTGGGTTTGTCTCTAAGTAAATTTTAAACTCTGGAGGGTGGGGCCTGTGTGGCTAGGGCGGCCACAGAGTCAGGCTGGGCTTCTGAGAGGAGAGAGGAAGGAGCTGACAGCCCCAGCACCCAGCTGGCGACAGGGCCTGTGGTCAGGGGTCTCCTTCCTCCTAGGCCCAACACAGACTGAGCTGCAGGGAGCAGGATGGGCTCAGTCTAGATACGGGCAGAGCGAGGCGAGGAGGTTCAGAGTGTGGGGTGTGCCAGACACCCAGAATTGGCTTCGTGCGAGTCTTGAAAGAAACGTGTGCCCCCGTGCAGTGCAGGCCTGGGGGCCGGGCCTCCTGAGGCTTCGGGCTGCACGGTGGTGTGGGCTGCGGGACACTGGGAAGGCAGCCGGCTCGCGACACTTCCTGGGGATGTTCACTGTTTTGTATAAACTTTGTGGAACACACACACTTTGGATACTAGCTTGTGTTGTATTTATGTTAGAAAATAGCTAATGAGGTATAGATTAAAGGTTAATATTTCAAACCCCTGAGGGAAAACAGACTGTATTGAAACACGCATGATCAGAGACAGGCGTTGGGTGATGGGCCTCTGGAGCTCAGAAGCCGGAGCTGGGGTTCCCTCCTAGAACCACGGGCAGCTCGTGGGGACCAGCCCCAGGGGAATGTGAGAATGCACGTGCCCAGGGAAGGGAACCCTCCTGAGAGCTGAGAGGTTTGGGGATCTGCCCTGCACAGTGCCGAGCGCTTCCTTTGCTGCGGGACTCCACAGAGCCTTTAATGTGCTGGTGTCACGACAGGCATGCGGCCTAGCCTCCCCAGACAGCACCCTGGCTCCGTGAACCCTGATGCCACCTCGTGACACGTTCTGGTTCACACAGCTGGGCTACTCTGCTCTGCACAGAAGAGGCTTTTCTTCCCTGAAGGGCTCGCCGGGCCAGCCCTGAGGCCAGCATCGATGAGAGCTGGCCGGTGGGTTTCGTTCTGCTGCTTGCCTTGGCCACCTGGCATTCTGGCCCAGTCATTCTGACACGGGGACACTCTTGGCCTCAATCCTGTCTTTACAACCAAAAAGCAGTGTGCCCAGCGGTCACCTCCCTTCCTTCCTTCCCTCACCCAGGGTCCCAGAGCTGGGAGGGAGGGGTGGGATGAAGGAAGCGTGGCCTGCCCTGCGGAGGGGTGTGAGGGAAGGTCCTCAGCCTCAGTGCGCCAGCTCGTTCCAGGGCCCTGCCTGTGTGGTCTGTGCCCCCAGGTAAGTGAGAGGGTGACAGATTCCTGCTCCAGAAGGATCTGGGGCTGTGTGAGAACCATCACAGCAAGACACTTCTGATCATGGAACACTTGAGAGGTGGCGACGAAGGGTCTTTGGGAAATGAAGATGGGGCAAATCTGAGATTACAGTGATTTTTTAAAAAGAACTTTTGGGTGTCTGTGCCGTTGCAGTGGTGTCTGCAGTGGAATGGTAATGCAGTGGTATGTTCTTCCTGCCCTGTTTATCCAGGTGCCCGATGACTGTCCCCAGGTGCTAGGGTGGGAAGGGTGGGGTGTCTTCTTACAGCCGGCCAGGAATGGGCAGCCGCCGCCGGTGGGCAGCCCCCGATGGACTTGGGGTTTCCAGATCACGTATACAGACAGGCCTAGAGACTGATGTCCATGCTGCGTTTTTGTCAAAACCTGTGGGGTTTGAATCCTGCTGACAGTGACCCTGACTCCACCTCCTCCTGTTCTCCCAGAACCTCCCAGTGGCCAGCCTCCTCCGAGGTCAGTTTCCAGCTGTGTCCTGGTCCATCCTGCTTGTGGCTCACAGTCCCCTCCCCTTCATTCGCAGCTACATCTTCCTCCCGTGAGGCTGGCCGAGCTCCACGCTGATCTGAAGATACAGGAGAGGGACGAACTCGCCTGGAAGAAACTAAAGCTTGACGGCTTGGACAAAGATGGGGAGAAGGAAGCGAGACTCATACGCAACCTCAATGGTCTGTTTGTTTATTTCCTGATGCAGGTCGTGTATCCCTCTTCCTAAATGCTTGAGAGTGGCAGTGTTTTGGATGTCGGATTTTGTTTTTGGATTTGGGAATATTTGCATTATGCTTAATCTGGATATCCAAAATGAGCCTTTCCCCTGAGCATCCCAAGTGCCCAGAAAGCTTAGGATTTGGGTTGGGGGGCTCACCCTCGTGAGGGAGGTGGCCACTGGCCTCAGTGGTTGTGGGGAGGCTCACCCTCATGAGGATGGTGGCCACTCGCCTCAGTGCCGTGGGCTACGCCTCTGACTCCTTGGCTCTTGGCCAAGCGTCCCATTAGGTGCAGCCTACGGGGAGCTCCTCCGAGCGCAGATGTGCCCTTGGCCGTGGTCTCGGCTCCTTTGCTGTCACAAGTGCCATTGGCACGCCGGAGGGAGGACCAGGGCCGGGGCACTGGGCACAGGAAGGGGCCAGAGGACAGCAGGAGGCTCTGTCTCCCAGAGGAGGAAGGAGGTCTGCCCTGGCGTCTTGAAGTTCGGGACATATTCCAGATGTTGTCAGAATAGCTTTCTAAGAGTCAGAACGGACACTTAGTTGTGATGCAGTTAGTGAGCCCCTTGTCCCTGTGGTGTTCAAGAAGAAGCAGGACAGTCGCCTGCTTGGTACCAGCGTACAGAAGGCAGGTGTGTCCTCGGAGCCAGGAGGGTTTTAAATGACAGAGTTGCAGCTGTTCCTTTTGGACCCCTCTCCTCCGCCATCCTCCTTCACCACAGGCCCGTCGGCAGGGCACTGGCAGACAGGACCCACACCAGGTGGGCCTGTGGGACTGGGCTTGGGGCTGCTCCAGGGAGTCGCGTGCTCAGCCGCCTGCTGTCAGCTACGTGCAGCAGCCACAGGAGCTGTTGCGCCTCCACCCAACTGCTGCCCCTGGGCCTGACCCCAGGCACCCCTTTCCCAGTCCCCTCCCTGGCTGCTCCCTGTGTGACCTGGACCCCCCACCTCCATTTCCTCCTCCTGTCTCACGGGACAGTGGTTGTGAACCAAGTGGGACACCCCACTGAGGGTAGCCCCAGAGCCCTGGCCGTGTCTGGAGCCTGCTGGAGCCCTGCTTTCCCACGCACTGGTGGCCGCCGGCATTGCAGCGCCCGGGTTGTCTCTGGTAAGGAGAGGAGGTGTCTACGGAGTTCCTTCGTTAGGCCTGGTGCTCTGACACCCACTCCTCAAAACTCTGTCATCCCGTTTGACAGGCTCAGAGAGGGTCATTTGTCTGGAGTTGCAGAGCCAAGTAGTGCAGCAAAGATTGGGAGCCAGGGTTTTCTGACTCCTGAGCAGGTAGTCTGTTCCCAGCCACCCCTCTTCTCCCATCAGCAGACATCAGCAGACATGTCATGTGACTGCGCCTGGGTTAAAGGCAGAGGGCTGGCTTCATTTTTGCTGGTTTATGCCACCATGTTCAAGAGTCTGGGCGGGATATAAGCCCAGACATGGCGGCAGGGACTGCCTGGGGAACAGAGACATGGCTGAAACAATTCGGGATGGTTGCATCCCCACCAGTGTGTCTAGAGGGCCATTCCCAAGGGCCGGGAAAGAGCCTGTCCTGGAGGTGCCCCGCAGGGAGAAGGGACTGGCTATGCAGCAGGGCAGCATTTCAGGGCCTGGAGGAGACGGAGGAGCTTGCAGGGGGCACAGAAGTGGGCTAAGGACCTGCTCCCTCCTGCGGGCCAGCCGGTGTCCTTGCAGAGTGGCCAGGTCTGTGGCCCAAGTGGAGCTGTCTTGTTTTCCGCCATTGCCGAGTGACCTGGCAGAAGACTTAGTGGGACTCTAGGAGCCGGTGTCCCAGAAGCAGACCGTGCCCACACTCAGGAGAGAGGCTCGTCCTGGCCAGCTGCCCGCCATCTTCTGGGTGTGGCCCCTGAACCCCCAAGGTCCCCCGTGCCATTATCAAGGCTGATACCACACCTGGGGGACCAGCCATAGCCAGGTGTGCCTGGGCAGCACACCTTGTAGGCTTGCCCTTGGCACTGCCCATGCTGAGGTCCGCCCTGAGACAGACAGGCCACGCTCTGCTCTGCTCTGGGGTTCGCGGCTGTCCTCACCCCCGCCATGCCCCGAGGGCCACTTCACTGCCCAGGCAGGGAGTGCGGGGCGGCGTCTGTCTTCCACACGCAGGGAGTGTGGGGCCATGTTCGTCCTCCCCAGAAGCTCTAAGGGCTGGATGCTCCTGAGGCCGCCTCCAGCTTCAGTGTTCTGTGACTCCATTCCATGCAGAACCCAGCACCTCCAGAATCCAGAACTTTCCATGGTCCCTGCTGCTGATCACAGCCTTGGGCACTCTGCCTTTTGGTGGGGTCTGACCAGCCACTTTGGGCTCTGGCTGAGGGTTTTTGGCTCCAACTAGGAGGGCGTGGGCCAGGCTAGCCTCAGAGCCCCAGGACGTGGCCCACCCTCGCTGTCTTCCTCTCGGGCTCGGGGTGCATAGCCTGGGGGTGTGCAGTGAGCTGCACTACTGAGCAGTGGCTGGACTCGGGGGGCTGGGCAGGACAGCCTTCACAGGCAGGTCCAGCACCAGCTTCTAAGGCCAGGAGACATCCAGGCCACTTTTTAAAAAATTTTGTGTATTTATGTATGTATTTATTTCATTTATTTTCTCTTCCCCCACAGCCAGTATTATTTATTGAATTGTTTATTTATTTTAAAAGACGGGGTCTCACTTTGCTGCCCCGGCCGGTCTTGAACTCCTGGGTTCAGACGGCCCTCCTGCCTTGGCCCCCCAAAGTGCTGGGATCACAGGCATGAGCCACCACACCTGGCCTAAAACAGTTACTTCACGTATAAATTCCCTGCCATGGAAGACAGGCCCAGCATGTTGCGCTTTGAAGCGTGCATCTGTAGGACCGTGCCCAGCACTAGCAGCTCTTGACTGCTGCCAGGAGAGACGGCTTTCCTCAGGGACAAGACCACAGGCCGGTTTTTCATGCTTAGAGGATAGAACAAAGGAGCACATGCTGCGCGTGGCCTTGAGACCCCCATGACCCAGGCTTCTGGACGGAGTGAGACAGGAGGGATCTGAGGCCAGGGTGGTGGTGATGAGAAAGGAGGCCTGAGGCTTCTGGCGTGTCCCTGGGGCAGGGACACTCCCCAGGGCTGGCAGTGACAGAGGATGGACCTTTGGGAGAGGTGTGGGGGTGGGACCTGCTGAGCCCGGGGCGTGTAGAGGCCCCGCTGGGAGTGATTCTGTCCAGTAGGGTCACGGGTGAAGGCCCAGAGGAGGCGCTGGGGTCCGGAGTCACCACCTGGGTGAAGAGGTCCTCGGAGTGAGGGGACGTGTGAGGCGAAGGGAGGCTCCATGCCCAGGGTCTTGGGAGAGGCCCACACGGGGCCCTCAGCCCGGAGGGGTAGGCAGGACCCCATTCTGTGGGAGGCGGGGGCTCTGGGATAATTCCCCGGTCCCCAGGAAAGGGCGGGCAGGCAAGCCCACCACCAGCTAAGGAGGCAGGCGGGTTTGCATTGGCCCCAGATTCCAGGAGACCTAGTAGAGGGCCTGTGGCACAGCGCCACAGCGCAGGGCTTGAAAGTGGGCACTGGGGCCTCGGGAGAGCCTCTGTCTGTGGAGGCCAAGACCAGCCCCGGGCTCTGCTCTCATGTCCCAGGTGCCAGACTCGTCCACAGCTGAGTCCTGTCAGCACCAGGGCCTGCTTTGAGCGCCTGCGTTCATATCGTGTTGGTGGCAGTGTGTGGTGACAGACACAGCCCACAGATTCTGAGTACCCCTCGGGGAAGTGGGGCTAGGGGAGCATTGTGTGGGCAGATCCTAGAGGGCTCCCCGAGTGACTGGGCCACAGCACCCTGCAGACTCATTACTCCTCCTGGCTGCTACCGTAACTTTTTGTTACAAGCTGCTGACACTGACGTTTCTCCTTTAGAAACTGTTTTTCCTTCCAATAAAAAGAAGATGGTGGGCCGTTAGGAAGCCCCATCACCCTGCACACTCTGCAGGTGGCCTCTGCCCTGTGAGCCTTAGAGTTTTTGCTGTATGGCAACAGGTGAGGCTGCAAATTTTGCTTTTGAAAATCTGTGCAACTGGTTTGCAAAGATGGGCCAATCGGTTACCACTCTTACAGCCCAGCCCACCAGCCGCTTCCGACAGCTGCGTCTCAAGGGGACACAGCTTGATGGAGGACTCCAGCCAGCGTGTCCCTGGTAGGAAAGAGGGAGGTCCTGGGGGCGTCCCGTGAGTCGCCGGACCCATTTCTAAGCGCTGGGAGACCACAGCCCCCACGCTTGGGTACATTCTTGTTCTTGCCATATCTCCAGTGGTCGTCCAGGAAACTGATGAAAGGAAACTCCTGGAAAATGAGAGGCAAATCTGTCTCACCGACTCTGACAACCCAGATTGTTGGCTGTTGACTGGTTTTCACAGGAAACCATATCAAATGGAACCTCCCCTCTCTCCTAGTCATCTTGGCCAAGTATGGTCTGGACGGGAAGAAGGACGCTCGGCAGGTGACCAGCAACTCCCTCAGTGGCACCCAGGAAGACGGGCTGGACGATCCCAGGCTGGAAAAGCTGTGGCACAAGGTACTCCCCGGCTGTTTCCGTGCTGTGCGGAGTCGGTGCTGTTGTGTGAGTGTTGAGGCGGGGGCTGTGCGGGAGCAGTCTCTGCTCTGCGTGGGAGCCGGGCTTTGCGGAAGTCTCGGGAAGACAGCGGCTTCCTAAGGAGGCCATTCCACTGTCTTTCTGGGAATATTTTTAGCTTTCCCGTTTAGAAAATCCCTTGCTCTTTGAGTAAAGGAGCACTGTTTGGCCTGCAGCTGTCAGACCTTCAGCTCTGCTCATGTGAGGTTACGGGATCGTGACATAGCACAGGCTGAATTGTGTACTCTGTGTCGGATTTTTAATTTCGTGAGTGGTGCTGTGAACGTGCTTCTGTGATTAGGAAAGGGCCCTCGTGTGTGGGGCTGGGCTTTCACCCAGTGCCTGGGAAGGGTGTGGGGTGTTGGTGCGGGGCCGGGCACTGGGACCCAGCAGGGCTGGTGGGCTGTGGCGGGGTGTTCACCTGCTTCAGCGCCCCCATTTCCAGCGGCTGCTGCTCCAGAACAGTTTCTCTGGATCACATTGATTTGGGGCCAACAACTGGACTCCTTGTACCAGCCCGGTCGCAGCTCATTGTCCTTGGCCAGGAAAGATGGAGTCGGTAGAAGGGGGCGGAGAGGGGGAGAGGGTCTCATGTGGCCGCCCTGGATGTGTGCGATCCACGTCACCCCGTAGCCGGGAGGCAGGTAGGATGACGATGAACGGGCTGGCAGAGGTCCCCCTAGAAAGATGGCCTTGCTGTCCTTACCACCCACAGCCGGGAGAGCCAGGCAAGTCTGGGGCCACTGGGATGCTGCCCTGTTCCCCTCCTTGGGATCTTCTGCTCCCCACCCCAGCCACTTCAGTAGCTGTCCCCCATTGAGCCTGGACATGTCCAGGAGAAGGGTGGTTGCCTGCCGGCAGCTCTTTTCCAGTTTGTTTTTTGTTTACCTGCCCTACCCAGCCTAATAGAGGCTCAGGAGGGTCGTCGAGAGGCCAAGAACCGGGCCCGACACTCACGTAGACAAGGGCCTGCCTGGCCATGAGGAGTAGTCGGCTGAAGAGCGGCCCCAGCCACACGAGCCCACGGCGGGTTTCACTCCAGGCCTTGTTTCCCTCTTAGGCAAAGACCTCTGGGAAATTCTCCAGCGAAGAGCTGGACAAGCTCTGGCGGGAGTTGCTGCATCACAAAGAGAAAGTTCACGAGTACAATGTCCTGCTGGAGACCCTGAGCAGGACTGAAGGTGCCCCCTGCCCCCACCCCATCCTGCCCCCTGCCCCTCTTGCCCCCACCCCCTCCTGCCCCCTGCCCCTCCTGCACCTGGGCAGCCTCGGCTCCCCCCGGGACACGGCAGGGGTGGGGACGCGGCCCCGGACGCCCTGTCCCAGGGTTCTACCGGACTTGTGAGTCGGGAGGTTGCTGTGCGGGCGGGGCTGGCTCTGAGAGTCACCCGCCTGCATTGGATGAACCGAGTCTCACCAGCACCTGCCCCCACCATGGGCACAGCTGCCGCCTTTGCCCGACCTGTGCTTCGCTGATGGTCCTTCGTTCTGGACTCGTGACCCCCCCAAATGTGTGCCTTTCCCACCCTGCAAAGTTGGAGTAAAATGGAGGGTGACCCAGCTGACCAGTCAGCCCTCTGGACCTGGTGCCCCAGCCGTCACCGCCAGGCTCCACTTGGTGCATGTGTCCCGGCGTCTCACCTGGAAAGGAAGCTGTGCCAACGGTCGTTTCTGCGGCGCTGCAAGACCGCGGGATGGGGACATTTTTGGCCAGAAATGAGAACGAATTTGAGCTCCCCAGCAGTGGGCATTCTAGACAGTGCTCCAGGCGGGCAGGGCGAGGACTCCCAGCCTCATGGTGTCCTGCCTTCGGTTTTACAGAAATTCACGAGAACGTCATCAGCCCCTTGGACCTGAGCGACATCAAGGGCAACGTCCTGCACAGCAGACATGCGGAGCTGAAGGAGAAGCTGCGCAGCATCAACCAGGGCCTGGAGCGCCTGCGCAGGGTCAGCCACCAGGGCTACAGCACTGAGGCCGGTGAGCGTCTGCCGGGGCTGTCGGCTCCGAGGGTAGGGCTGTCTCTGGTTGTGTTTTGGGGACAAGCAGGCAGGTGCTCAGAGTGATGGGCACCTGGGCCTGTGGACGCAGCCAAGAGCCTTGGTGCGCTGTCTACCCAGCGGTGGCCACGGGCGTCGCTCCCAGGAGCTGCTCCATGAAGGTCACTTGCCGTCCCCAGCCTTGTTCCTGGAGACTGGCAGAGAGCAGTGGCGGCGGCGGGCCTGGGGGCAACCCCTCCCCGCATCTCCCCAGCCTCAGCAGCACAGCCCCTCCGTTGCTGCTGTTAGTCAAGAACAGAGACCGCTTGTCAGGCACAGCTCTGTCTCCATGTCATTCCACCCGCACTGTCAGTCAGTCCCTCTCAGCCCGGCAGGGGCAAGACGCCCGCTGAGGCCACAGAGCTTGTGGCTCCACCTCAGCGGCTTGGTCTTGGTCTCACTCCACTGCAGGCCCTCAGTGGCCAGGCTCGGCACTGCTGCTGCTTGCCCAGGACCCAGGACAGAGCCTTGTGCGGGGTTTACCAGAAGCCTGCCGGCCTCACTCACACAGCTTCCGATTCTGTGGCTCATCCTCCACGTGCACACTGAGCGCCAGCTGTGTGCCAGGCCGTGCTGTAGGCTCGAGGCAGCAGCCGCCAGGAGATGGCATCTGTGCCCTCATGGTGATAAGACAGCAGGGCTGGTCTCTGTCCCCGCTGCCAGGCAGAGCCACCGCCTGCTCTCCAGGGTGGGACCTGCAAGGTCTGGCCGGAGGCAGCCTCCAGCACAGTAGTCGAATGTGTCCACGTGGGCCCAGGGCCCCTCGGTTGGCTCTGCGGCCGTCACCTGTGTGCCCTTGGGCAAGACCCCTCACCACCCACCCCCAAACCCAGGCTCCCTTAGCCTGACCTGGTGCTGGTGACTCTGTCAGCCATAGGCTTTTGGCCATAGTGGTGAGGGCTGGACCGCCTGAGCAGGAAGGGGTCAGCAGAGGAGGGAGCAGGAGCCACTGTTGTGGGGCTCCCTGGGCAGGCGGCTCTGGACTGCTCACTCCTGGATGGAGAGAGGTGACGGCCCCAGCATCTCTCACTACATCCCTTCGTGAGCACCAGGGTCCGGGAGCCGACTCAGTTTGTTTGGCTCTTCCTAGGAGCTCGAAGGGAAACGGCCTGTGCCTGCCTCTGGACCTAGCTAAACTTGCACACCCCCCACCTGAGGTCCTGAGCAGCCTCTGCACACGGGCCATGTCCACCCTCCGCCACCTGCTTCAGAGGCAGCCAGGGTGGGCTGTGGCGCTTCCCAGGCTCTGATGGAGGCAGGTGTTTCTGGACACAAAGGAGAAGCAGTTGCTTGGCCGAGGGGACAGGGAAGCCACTTTTCAGTGCACGCACGTGTGTTTCACACACATGCAGGTCACGCCTGCACACCCTCATAGGCTCCCTGCACACTCCGCGCGGTTCCCGCGGGGCTGGCTGGGCTGTGCACCCCGGGCGCCGCTGAGGCCGCTCTCGCTCCTCCCCTGCAGAGTTCGAGGAGCCCAGGGTGATTGACCTGTGGGACCTGGCGCAGTCCGCCAACCTCACCGACAAGGAGCTGGAGGCGCTCCGGGTAAGGAAACGCAGCCTCTCTCCTTTCGAGCTGTCTCATGTGGTGAAGATTCTCTTGCAGTTTCTTCCTTAACCACTCGGCGAACCTGCCTGCGTTTTCCTTCTCATCTGCGTGGGACCTCGTGTTTCAGGGGCGAGGCCGGGCTTTGGAAGGAGGGGCTTTGGTTCTTTTGTCAGTGTTCACCTCTGAGGTGGCCTTGGTGCAGGTCCTGTGGATGGTCAGCAATTGGTCAGGACCCAGCCACAGTCTTGGGGGAGGGGACCAAGGACTACTGGGATCATTTGGGGATGTCACCGCTTCCTGTGATGGAGGCCTAGGCAGGGAAGGAGACCACCTCAGGTGGCAGGGGGCTCCTGGGGCGTGTGGCTTGCCAGATCATTCTGAGGGTGGAGAAATCAGCTCGGTGAGCACCCAGCAGGGCTCTGAGGAGCGAGGAGTCCAGCAGGGGGTCCCTGGGTGGGCAGTGCCAGGCACAGTACCAGGCCATGAGTTCACCCAAGGTCCCCAGCTGGTGTCTGTCGTCAGTGAGGTGGGCGTGGTCCTGCCCTCATAGGGCTTGGGACTTCCCTGGCCCCAGGAAGGGCCCTTAGCACCTCCCCCAGAAAGGGGTCAGGAGCTTTCCTCCGGGGCTAGGACACCTTAGCTGGGCACAGGCATATGCATGGGGCTTGGCAGGTGGGGCCACATGGAGGGCCCTGGGTCTGGAGTGTGGGATCAAGGCAGGGCAGGGCGCCTACAGGAGCAGAGACAGAGCTACAGCCCAGCAGAACTGGAGCCCAGACAGGCTGGGGACAGGGTGCAGAGGCAGCCACCACAGAAGCACAACCCCTGGACATGAAGTCCGGCCAGGAACGAGCTGGAGGCCCCCTGGATTCAGGAGGGGTGCCATTTGCAGAGAGAGGGAAGGGGTCGGCTTAGGACTGCTGAGGAGGTGCAGGCTGGGACCTGCTGCTGGTGTGATGGCCTCCCAGCTGCCGCCTCATTGTCCTATGTCACCGCAAGGCCTGTGCCACCCCGGGTACGGCGCTGTCCCTTGGCGTCCTTGCAGTTCACCCGGGACAAGATGGCATGGCGAGCACAGGGAGGGAAGAGTCACCTGTGGAAACCTTGTTCCAGGAGGAGCTCAAGCACTTTGAAGCCAAAATCGAGAAGCACAACCACTACCAGAAACAACTGGAGATCGCACACGAGAAGCTGAGGCATGCAGAGAGCGTGGGTGACGGCGAGCGTGTGAGCCGCAGCCGTGAGAAGCACGCCCTGCTGGAGGGGCGGACCAAGGAGCTGGGCTACACGGTGCGCGCGGGTTCGGGAACTAGGGAGGCCACAGATCCCCTGCAGAAAAGATGGGGCCGCCCACTTGCAGCTCAGGGTCTCCCATAGGCAGGATGTGGGCCCCACGCCGTTGTCTTGCCTGTCCGAGTTGAACCCCAGAGCCACAGTGTGTGGGGCACTGCAGGCCACAGCAGCCGTGCTAGGAGAGCTCCGTGGGCTTCTAGTGCAGTCCCCTGACCCTCAGGTGTGAGCACAGGCCCTGGCAGGCCACTGCCTCGTCCTCTCCTGTGACCAGGATGGGGCATAACCTGGATGCCCACAGCCAGCCCATAAGTCAGGGCACTTTCCAGCCCTCGAGACAGGCGAGCCCCCTTCCCCACAGCCCCGGGATATGAGGAGAAGAGGGGCAGATCCCAGGAGAAGCCGAAGCCAGCAGCACGGCCTTGCCACAGAGGCACAGAAAACCCTGGAAGCTCATGCCAGTTCTTTCTGGAGGGAGCTGGGGTTCAGGATCCCCATCTGTGCCTTTTAAACTTTGAGCTGCAGGCATGTGTTACCGATTCCAAAATAGGAAAGGCCTAAAAAATAAACCAAGGCAGAAGTTCTGATAGAAGAGGGTGGTGTGGGTCTGCCTGGCAGAACGTGCAGGAGAGCAGCCTGCGGCCCCACCCGTGGGCAGGAGCTCAGGTCCAGGGTGAGCACCACCATGTGGGGGTTTGCAGGGCGCTCCCCCGAGACGCGGGGATGGAATGCTAGCATGCGCCTAGTTTCACCTGACCATGGCAAAGCTCGGTGTTGGTTAGGAAAGCCATGTGGCGCTGCCTGAGGCACCCACACCGTTGGGGCGGAGGTCAGAGGGCGGCTGAGAGGAGGGACCTTTGGCGAGTTATTCACCCTGAGCCACGGGCTCCTATGTGGAGAGGGAGGTGGTGCCCGTGAGCAGGGTTTTGTGAGAATCTGGGGAGAGCTACAGTGACCCTGGCCCGGGCTGGGCTGACACAGCACCTGCTGCCACTGCGGTGGTATCTGTGGGGATGCTCTGGGCCATTGTGATGTGAGGAGCTGGAGGTCTCTCTCCTTCCCTCCCAGGTAGCCCTGAGGAGGAAGGCATCTTTCCCACAGCCCTGTCCCAGTCTCTCCGGTCATTGCTTTTAAAAACAACACCGTGGGGCTGGGCAGTGGCTCACACCTGTAATCCCAGCACTTTGGGAGGTCGAGGTGGGTGGATCGTCTGAGCTTAGGAGTTCAAGACCAGCCTGGGCAACATGGTGGACCCCCATCTTTACCAAAAACAAAAAATTAGCCAGGCGTGGTGGTGGGCACCTGTCGTCCTAACTACATGGGAGGCTGAGATGGGAGGATCACTTGAGCCTGGGAAGCAGAGATTTCAGTGACCTGAGATCATGCCACTGGACTCCAGCCTGGGTGACAGAGCGAGACCCTATCCATATTAAATAAATAACACTATGGGCTGATCACAGAGACCCTGAGCTTTCGGCTCTTAGCATTCTTTGGTGGGATTTCCTAGTTAGGGCTGAGCTGCTCTTGTGATTTGAGCATTTCTGGACGGGCGTGGAATTGGGAAGTCAGATGCACAGGGCTTGTGCCTTTTCCTTTTGGATCACACGTCTCCTGACGTGAGGCTGAGCTCACAGAGCCGGCCTCGAGGTGCGCTCTCCCCAGCTGATGAGTCGTTTCTGTGCACAGGTGAAGAAGCATCTCCAGGACCTTTCCAGCAGGATCTCCAGAGCTCGGCACAACGAACTCTGAAGGCGTCAGGGAACCCGGCCCAGCAGGGGAGAGGCCAGCGTGAAGGACCTGGGCTCTTGGCCATGGCATTTCCGTGGACAGCCTGCCGTGAGGGTGGCTGGGGCTGGCACAGGTGTCGCGGCAGGAAGGATTGTTTGCGGTGACTGTAGCCGCTGCTGTCACAACACAGGACTTGGTGGTGGCCGCGTCTGGGTCTGAGATGGGGCCGGCTCTGACTGAGGGGTCGGCCTCCACTCAGCATCAGCGTGGCAGTCACCACCCCAGTGAGGACCTCGATGTCCAGCTGCCGTCGGGTCTAACAGTCTTCTTCTTAAAGAACACGGTTTACCTAAAAAAATCTTACACATCTGCCACTGGAAATACTGTGTACAAAGTCCTTAAAAAATATAGTGCAGTATTTAAACCAGATGCTTGTCAGCTGGTCACTAAGTGTCCTGGTGGCTCAGGCCGGAGCCAGTGCTTGTGAAGGGATCGCGTCATAGCCAGCTTCCCCTCTGGGCCCCCCGGGCCTTCGCAGCCAGACTCCTTTTCCCGTGAGACGGCCCGGCCTGATTGAAAGCAAAGAGCGCTGGAGTTGAGTTTGGGGGAAGATGGCAGAGAGGAGCGAGTGGTTCCGTGGACAGTCAGAGACTGTGGCCTGGGGGCAGCATCTTTCAACTCTCACCTCTGCAGCTCAGGGGCCTGGGGAGACCCCAGCAAACCTGCAGGGCCTCCACGTCCCTAAGTGTGCTGTGTAAATGCCCCATCTCACAGGGGTAGGGACAGCCACGGAGGCCTTCTGCTGACCGTAGCTGAGGGGCCGGCCATTGCTCCTGTCCGGGTCCGAGCACGGTTCCCATGTTTGAGCCTGGAAGAGGCTCCATCCGGCGTCTTGTGTTTTGGCTGCAGCTGTGTCTTGGCTTGACTGTTGAGATCTGCCAAACACGGACATCCGCTTAGTGGTCATTTCTAAGAAAGGTCAAGGCTAGAAGCAGCATGTCAGGAGTTGGCGCATCAGGGTGGGAGGGGCACCAGGGTGCGGCGTGTGAGTGCCTGCTCCTACGTGGACTCCGGGGAAGGTGGCCTTATCCCTGGCCCGGTGGCGCCGGCCCCAGCAGTGGCCCTGTGTCTCCCCTCAGCACAGGAGCCTCGCCAGGCCCCCCCACGGTGCCCGCCACACTGTCCATCTCAGGCAGGGCTGGGGTGACCGTCCACTCAGATGTGGCCTCTGAGGCCCAGAGAAGCACTGTCTGCCAGGATCTCGACGTTGGTCCCATCAGGGCTCCAAGCTCCAGGGCAGGAACCCACGTGCAGAGCACAGCCCTGGGGCCTTCACAGTCTTGGGGGCGGGGGTGCAAGGTCTGGGGTGGGGCTGGGCCTAGGACGCAGCGAGTCATGGAGGTCCCTTGGCTCAG
>NC_045436.1:181177364-181186460 GCF_002776525.5 Piliocolobus tephrosceles
CTCCAGGGCAGGAACCCACGTGCAGAGCACAGCCCTGGGGCCTTCACGGTCTGGGGGGCGGGGGGGCAGGGTCGGGGGGGGGGCTGGGCCTAGGACGCAGCGAGTCATGGAGGTCCCTTGGCTCAGTTTACCCTCTTTGGAGTCAGCAGCAGAAGGGACTCCCTCTGCAGGAGAGACAGATGTGTCCTGAGCTCTGTTACTGCCACCCGTCGAGACGGCACCTGTGACTGTGTTTTCTTCTAACTTCCAAATGATCGTATAAAATAAAACACGTGTTCATAAAAGTGTGTGAAACACACAGCTTGGTGAAGTGAGCAGTGTGGGGCCCACAGCCCAGTGAAGTAGACACTGCCAGGGCCCTGGCCGCCCCAGCGCACCCAGCTCGTCCTCCTCTCTTCCCTGGAGCGGAGTGCACTTCTTGAGTTGGACACAGTTGGGTTGTGCTGTTTGAACTTCATAGAAATGACACTGTTTCCTTGTGTGTGTGTGTGGCTGGTGGGGGGCGAGGATTCTGGTTCCTTTTTTTCCCATTTTCCTGAGAGCCTTAAGGTGTCTGGTTCTTGTATTCAGTGTGTTGGTGAGACTGAGCCCTGTCATCTAGCAGAAGTGTGTTCTTTTTCATTGCTGTATAGTATTCCATTGCATGACTGCCCTGTGCTCTGATTTTAATGCACTTTATTGTGGGGGTATTTGAGTTGCTTCCTTTCTGGGTAAGAACACCCACTTGGAAATAGCTGTGGTGAACACTCGTGTGTGTGGGCGGGGGGAGGGGCAGCTCTGGGCATACCCAGTGGATCTTAACGATGTGTGCTGTCCAAGTATAGAGATGATTCCAAAGTGGTTGGACTGTTTCTCTCGCCCGGCTGGGTGGAAGCAGAACACTAGTGGATTGCTGAGACTTGGTGCTCGGTCTTTTTAATTATGGACAGCCTGGCTGGCGTTGCGTGATGTCTAATTGCGGAGTAGCGTGTCTTATTGTATGATGGGCTCTTTTGTATGTGGGAGACCATGGTGTTGGAGGGAAGCAGTTACACACACAAAAAGCCCAGATACCCAGTGTTCGTTCCATGGGTGTGGCTGGTCATGGTGCGCACTCACGAAGGACGTAGGTGACGCCCTCTACTCCGCCGAGCCAGTCCCCACAGGGGTGCCCGTTCTGACTCCCACCGCCGCAGCTCCCTGCCTCCCGCCTGCCATGGGTTCCACGTGCATGGCGCTGGGCAGTGTGTGTCTGTGCATGCGTCTGCTTACATTCACTCAGCATCTGAGATTCACCCAGGCTTTTGCGTGGATCAGTGACTAACTCCTGATTGCTGCGTGGCGGCCTGTTGTGTGGGTGTGTGCAGTGTGTGTAGCCAGTCCCTACTCAGGAGCGTTTGCATTTCCAGTGTGGGTTGCAGTCAGGATCCATTTCTCCCTTACCTTTCAGCATTATTTGCTGCATAGGCTTTTTTTTCCTAATATGGTGCCTTTGTCAGAAATAACTAACCTACCGGTTTGGATCTGTTTCTGTTTGTCCTTACGCTATTGCCATTGCCACACTTCAGACAAGGTCTTGCTCTGGCATTCAGGCTGGAGTGCAGTAGCGCGATCTCAGCTCGCTGTACCCTCGACCTCCCACGCTCAAGAAATCCTCCCGCCTCAGTCTCCTGAGTAGCTGGGACCACAAGCATGCGCCACCACGCCCGGCTGATTTTATTTATTTAATTATTTTTTTGGCAGAGACGGGGTTGCACTGTGTTCCCCAGGCGGTTCTTGATCTGGGCTCAAGTGAACCTCCCGTCTCAGCCTCCCAAACTGCTGAGATTACAGGTTGTGGATGTGAGCCTCGGTGCCCGGCCGCCACACTGTCCTGGCTACAGTTGGGTTTGTAATAAACCCTGAATCAAGGTGATGTGCATTTTCCAACTCTTCCTTTTTTAAAGATTCTCATGGCTGTTTATGTCCTTGGTGTTTCCGTATACGTTTTACAATCAGCCTTTCCATTTCTACCAGAAAAGGCAGCCTTCTGAAATTTCAATAGCGATTCCCTTGAAGGCGTTTTTGAAAAGCTTTTCTGAATGTCTTGAATACACGTGGGGAAGAATCGGCATCTTAACCGTCTCCAGTCTCCACACGTTGACTGCCATGTATGACTCCAGGCGCTGAGTTCATCTTCAGCTTCTCCCAACAATGGACTGGAGTCTTCTGTGCATACATCTGACACGTTTTCTTTTAGATCTAGTCCTAGGTGTTCGATATGCTATTGAGGACTGTATATTTTTATTTCATTTCTCACTTGTGTGTGGTGCTTTAATCCTGTGCCCTAAACTCCCATCTTGGCCATGGCGTGTTTCTGTGGACTCGCGGGGTTTCTGTGTGCACACACGTGTCCTCTGTCTTACCGTGGCTTTGCTTCCCCTTGGCAGTCTGGGACTCGGCTTCTCACTGCACTGACGGGGTGGGCTGGCGCGTCCGTATCTTACTCCCCATCTCGGTAAACATGGGCTCCGTCTCTCCCAGTTCAGTGTGGCGTTTGCACTGGTGCACTTACAGGCGAAGAGCTTCCTCAATTGTTGAGGGCTTTTCCTGAATCCGTGTTGAATGTGGTCAGCTGCCTTTCCTGCACCTAGTGAGACTCATGAGGTCGCTTCCTTACCGCGTTACTGTGGTGAGTTACACTGACTTTCGTATGCCAAGATGACCTGGCATTTCCAGGCAAGTCCATGTGGCCGTGGTGCATTGGCCTTTTCTCTGCATGGCCGGATGAGATTTGCTGATACCGGGCTGAGGACCTCCTGTGTGTGAGTGCGGATGAAGGACACTGGGCTCTGATGTTCATTGTCTTATCATGTGATGTATCTGTCATGGTTTGGTACTGCATTAAGGTGGCCTCCTGAAACAAGTTCTACCATAGTTTGTATAGGATTGACATTACGTGTTTCACAGAGATTTGATGGGTGAAGCCATTTATGCCTGCCATTTTCCTTTT
Organism: Piliocolobus tephrosceles; assembly: GCF_002776525.5. NCBI lineage: Eukaryota > Metazoa > Chordata > Mammalia > Primates > Cercopithecidae > Piliocolobus > Piliocolobus tephrosceles. The sequence goes on from NC_045436.1 coordinate 181,180,336, forward strand.
GCTTAGGTTTTTCATTAAGAACTTGATTTTTAAAAATAGATATGAGGCCGGGCGCGGTGGCTCACGCTTGTAATCCCAGCACTTTGGGAGGCCGAGGTGGATGGATCACCTGAGGTCAGGAGTTCAAGACCAACCTGGCCAACAATGGTGAAACCTCATCTCCATTAAAAATATAAACATTAACTGGGCTTGATGTCACGTGCCTATAATCCCAGCTACTCTGGAGGCTGAGGCAGGAGAATCACTTGAACTCGGGAGGTGGAGGTTGCAGTGAGCTGAGATCACGCCACTGCAACAGAGTGAGGCTCTGTCTCAAAAAAAAAAAAAAAAAAAGGCATGAGGGTTTTGGATTTTCTGTTTCTTCCTTTGTCATTTTTTTGAAAGGTTTGTCGCAGAATTTCATCTAAGTTATCAAAACAATTTTCATAAATTGTTCACAGTATCCTCTGTATACTGTGCTGTGCAGTGATGTTCATTTTCATTCCTGCCCTGGGCCATTTGTGTTTTCTTCTCCCCCAATCAGACTGGCTAAGAGTTGATCATTTTTACAGATATTTTCCCCAAAGAAACCTACTTTTGGATTCATTGATTTTTTCCTATTGTTTTCTTTTTCATTGACTTTTCCTCTTTTTATTCTTATAAATTTCCTTTCTTCTACCTATTCTGTGTTCAATTTGCTCTCCTTGTTTTAGGTTCATATGGTAGAGGCTTAGATCATTGATGAAGAATATGAAAGAATGGGGTAGTACAGTTAAAAACTTGGTCTACTTATGCCCATTAGAGAAAACATTCTTAAGCACACATGGAATCTTTTAAAAATTGACCATGTACTAGGACACAAAGCAAATGTCAATAACTTGCAGAAGATAATGTATAAATATACGACATGTAGATAAATATTACAAATTACATTCTTTGGCCAGAGTGCAATTGAGGAGGAAATCAGTAACAAAAAGGCAATTAAACACATTTGATTGATTGTTTTGTTTTTGTTTTGTAATAACTTGCACTTCCCTGATGCCTGAGGCCCAGCACCTTTTTGTGTGCTCTTGGCCATTTGGATATTTTCTTTGGGAAGGGCCTACTTAATTATTTTGCCTATTTAAAAAACTGGGTCTTAGAAGTCTTGTCGTTTTTTTGAGTCAGGATCTTTCTTGCACAGGCTGGAGTGCAGTGGTACGATCATAGCTCACGCAGCCTCAAACTCCTCGGCTCAAGCGAGCCTCCCACCTCAGTCTCCTGAGTAGCTGAGACTATAGGCATGCATCACTATGCTCTGCTAATTAATTTTTTTTTTTCTTTTGGTAGAGACTGGGTCTTGCTGTGTTGCCCAGACTGGTCTCAAAGTCCTGGTCTTAAGTGATTCACCTGCCTCCACCTCCCAGAGTGCCAGGATTCCAGGTGGCGTAAGCCACCACACCCAGCCTGGTCTTGGAGCTCTTTCTAGGTCTAGGTGTGAGTCCTTTCTCAAATATGTGTTGTGAATAATTTCTGATTCTCTGGCTTGCTATTTTACTTGTTAGTGGTTATCTTTTGGAAAGCAAAGGTTTCTAATTTGATGAAATTTAACTTTTATTTATTTTTCCATTCTAGTTTTCTCATCAAATTGAGACTCTGGGGAAACTACATAGCAGCAAACCAGGATATATCCTCTTAAAAACAGCTCAAGCCAGCCAGGCGCAGTGGCTCATGCCTGGAATCCCAGCACTGTGGGAGGCCAAGATGGGTCTCACATGAGGTCAGGAGTTCGAGACTAGCCTGGCCAACATGGTGAAACCCCATCTCTACTAAAAAAATACAAAACTTAGCCAGGCGTGGTCCGTCTCTACTAAAAAAATACAAAATTTAGCCAGGCGTGGTGGCAGGCGCCTGTAATCCTAGCTACTTAGGAGGCTGAGGCAGGAGAATCGCTTGAACCCAGGAGGCGGAGGTTGCAGCGCGCCAGGATCACGCCATTGCACTCCAGCCTGGGGGCAAGAGCAAGACTTCACCTTAAAAAAAAACAAAAAAAACAGCTTGAGGCAAGCATGGGTGGCTTCCGCCTAGAATCCCAGCACTTTGGGAGGCTGAGGCAGGAGGATCACTTGAGGCCAGGAGTTCAAGACCAGCCTGGCCAACATCGCAAAATCCCATCTCTACTAGAAATACAAAAATTAACCAGGAGTGGTGGCAGCATCTGCCTATAATCCCAGCTACTCTGGAGGCCAAGACACGAGAATCACTTGAAGCTGGGAGACGGAGTTTGCAGTGAGCCAAAATCATGCCACTGCTCTCCAACATGGATGGCAGAGCAAGACTCTGTCTCAAAAAAAAAAAAAAAAAACAGCTTGAAAATTTAAAACTATCTCAATAATTATGAGAGGCAGTGATTTTTTTTCTTCCCTAAGCTGGGTTTCGAGGTGTCTCTAGGTTCAACTCCTCTGAGGCTGGAAGTACATGAGGTTGGAGTCCAGAGTGCCTGAGACACGATGGCCCAGGTGCTCCACCTCCTCACGTCTTCAACAGTTTTGCAGAGATGACCCTGTCGGGCTTTGGCTGTTGGTCACCACTCCAGGGGAAGGTCAGGCGTTTGTCCAGTCGCAGCTCTGGCCTTGAGTGGCTGTCCTGGGCTGAAGGCAGCTGCCCTGAGATCAGAGCGACCCCGCCTTGGCCAGCATCACCCCTTCCCACGGCCCCTCCAGCACACAACTGGGACCCTAGCCAGGGCACCACGGGTGCCGGGTACAGCGTGGGCCATCACAGCCTCCCGGGCACTCTGCTAGAGGCCTGGGTGTACCTGGGCCCTATCCTCCCACCCGGGGTGCCCTGACCAGGTCTGACTCTGACCCCTGCTTCCTGGCTTCCCACAGCCGTGGGACCAGCCCCAGCCCCACATCCACACTCTTCATGTGGCTGTTTCCCCAGGACATGGCCTGGCCACTCCACTGTGCCAAAAGGGTGTGGCCCGAGGCACACCCAGACACACTGGGTCTAGGCTCCAAACCCTCCCCCGCAGCACCACGATCCCATCAGCAGCAGAGGGACTGACACTTTCTCCTACTTTGTGAACAGGAAGCCCAAGCTCCAGCAGGCCAGGGTCACGGGGAGGGGTGGGGCTGTGCCACCCAGGTTGCGTGTCTGAGCTGGTGCATGTGGCTGGCCCTGGAAGTGGACATCTCAACTCTGCCACCCTAAAGGACCAACACGGCTGCAACCCTGGACCAGGGTGCAGGCAGTGCCTTGCCCCAGCTTGCAGCTGAAAGTCTTGTCCACGGATCCTCCAGGCTGAGAGCCCAGCCCTGCCCTGTCAGAACGCTCCCCAGGGCCTTTGCATCTAAGCAGGGGATCTGTGTCCTGGCTCCGGCTGGCTCCGGGTTGACCCTGCCTCCTGCCACCTTGACACCAAGCGTCCTCAGCAGTCACATGCAGAGTGGGGGCTCCAGGAGGGCCAGTGCTCCGAGCCTGCCCACTGAGGGCCCCGCTGAGCAGCAGTGGCAGCTGCCTGCCGTCCCCTGGGGCAGACCAACCACAGACTCTTCAGGTCCTTGGTGGGCTCCTGGGGGAGGGGCAGGGGAAGGACAGGCAGGAAGATGAAAGCAAGGGACAGATACGGGTGGAGCCTTGCAGAGCAGAAAGCCCATCTCCGGGAGCAGGGCGGGGGCTGCCCGGTGCTTCCTCCTGCCACAGGGGTTGAGGGCATGCAGGACGCCCACCACCTACGCACGTAGCCCCATCAGTTCACCAACCCCCAAGCCACAGCACCGCACTGACGCGGGAGGAAGCCACCAAGGAAGGCAGCTCTGCTCGCCTCAACCCCAAGCACCCCCAGGTGAAGACATCAGATCCATGTCCAAGAGCAGAAACCAGGAGAGAGAAAGTAGGCATTGTCAGGAACAGAGCAGTCAGAATGGTAAGCTCTTTACATGACTGACTAATGTGTCCCAAGAAGTGCAGCAGTCAGGCGGCTGGGAGAGTCCAGGCTCCGTCCCCAGGCGCAGGGCTGCGGTGGCCCAGGCAGGACAGCCGGGAGGCAGGGAGGGGACGCTGGAAGTGTCTGAGCCGGCAGTCTCGGGAGTGGACGTGGTGCCAACAGTGTGAGCGGGCACTGGGTCCTGGCGCTGCAGGGCCACAACACCCAGGTGAAGCGATGAGCATTTTGCCAGGACACGGCTGTCATCCGTGCAGTCACCCCCAGGGAGAGGGCGATTTGCATCCCAGGCACCACAAACCATGCTCCCAAACACTCCTGGGCAGCGGCCTCCGCCTGAGACGCGCAACAGCAACCAGAGCTGCCTGATGCCTGGAAGCGGGGCCTCAGGTGGCCTGGGGTCCAGAGCGACTCATTCAGGCCAAAGGAAGGGTCCACCCCCACCACCCGTGAGGCGGGAGGCCTGGCTGTGGGTCCTGGAGACTTCTTCCTGTTCGCATTGTGGCCCGGAGACCGGCCATGCCCCCTCCGGTGACTGGGGCTCCCTGGGGACCAGGCGACGGCCAACAGAAGGGGCCGGCCTGCTGGGGGCCGCAGGGCGGCCCGGGGGCCGGGTTTGCGGTCAGCTCCTGGCGTTGCAGCCTCACTGCGGGGCTGCCTTCCTCTGCTCCAGCTCTGAGAGCTGCTCCTCCCGGGCCCGTGCGTGCTGCGCTCCCACTCTGTGCGCCATCTCAGTGGCCGTGATGTCGATCTGGGCGTAGAGGGAGGCGCTGGCCCCTGAAAGAAGCCTGTGGTGAGCCGCAGCCTGTGCCCCCAAGCTGCCCAGCCCCGTGACCCTGCCCTCCACACCAGTCCCCCAGCCAGGCCCTCGGAAGTGCCTGAGTGGGGACACTCTCAGGGGATGTGGCCTGGCCAGGGATGGAGTTGGGGACGTTTGCCTCCTGGGGGGAGGCTGTCAGAAGAGCTCCCTGACTGAGGGCTGCTGGGCACAGTTGGTGGGGGGGTAGGGCCCTGAGGCTGTGGTCCCAGTCCCTGACTGTCAGGGCCTCCACGAAGGGCAGGGACCCACCTCGGACCCCCTCGCTGGCCTCCTGGAGCTCCAGGCCCATGTAGTGCAGCTGCTTCCTGGAGGAGGGGCTGACGGGGATGTTCACGTAAGCAGGTGACTCGCCGCGTGGCCTCTCTGGCCCTGGGCTGTCCACAGCCACGGGTCCTGGGGATCCTGTAGGGGAAGCAGCTGTGAGGCCCTGGTGGGGGCGGAGAGTGGCACTGATCCCAAAGATGGTGCAGTAAAGAGCTGCCCAGCCCTCCAGCCCCTCCTCCCCGCTCCGCCTCTCCTGCGGAGGTTCCAGCTCCATTTTCCTGGACTGTCCATCTTTGGCCCAGCGCTGCCCCATCCTGAGGCCACCCCCACACTGTCCACTCCTGGTCCAAGTACCCACAGAGCAGAAGGAAGCACTGCCCCCTCCACTGGGCCGCCTCTCCTGCAGGAATTGCCGACCCCCATGGGCCCCCCAAGGCCCACTCTTCTGTCCCTGCGCCACTCACCCTGCACCTTCACGACTCTCTCCCCACCAACCACCCCTCCTTGGCTGTCCCAGCGCCTTCTCTGCCTGACCCTTCCGGGCCAGCACAGCCCTGCTTTGTCCTGGCCCCCAGCACCTGCCCCCCACTGTCCTCCTGGGTCGCCCCACCTGCTGCAGGTTCCAGGGACCCCCTGCTCTCCTGCGCACAGGCCCACGCTCCCTCTGCTCCCCTCCAGGACACCCAGGTGCCCCATACCCCCTCTCCCCTCATAGGAGCTACTCCGTGCCCCCACCCCCTTCCTAATAGCTGATGGTGCCATCTGCAAACCCCACTGGTGCTGGGGAGGGCAGAGCAGGAGCAGGATAGGAGGGGACCCCACAGGCCTGGCTGGGTAGGACCTGAGGCAGGCTCCCACCTTAGGGGGTTGGATGCAAACTGGCCCCTCCTCTGCATCTGTGGGCACCGAGGTCCTACAGGAAGGACCCCGTTCTCCAGTGCCTCCTCCCACTCCTGTCATCAGGACCTCGTGGGGAACGCACAGCCACGTGAAGCAGGGGAGGTGAGAGCAAGTCCCCCTCCCTCATTCCCTGAGCCAGTGACTGGGAGACACAACCATGCCCCACGCGCAGTGACCTCCCTACCCCCAGCACACTCCTGAGCCAGTGACTGGGAGACACAGTCATGCCCCACG
>NC_045436.1:181186470-181201929 GCF_002776525.5 Piliocolobus tephrosceles
CAGCACACTCCTGAGCCAGTGACTGGGAGACACAGTCATGCCCCACGCGCGGTGACCTCCCTACCCACAGCACACTCCGAGCCCTCAGCATTCTGCTGGTGGCTGGGATCCGGGGGCTGACAGCCCTACAGGTCGGCCTCCCTGAAGCACCTGCTTGTCCAGGGGAGGGGCCTGGCTCAAGGCTGGGCCTCCCTTCCACAGGGATGCATCCGCAGCAGACCCAGGTTCTCCTGTGGCCACCTGCTGCCCAGCACCTGCAGCAGACATCCACTCTGCCTGGCTCCTCTCATGCTTGTCCCCGCCACTCCCTGCAGCAGGGCTGGGGTTGGGGAACTTTCACTTGCTTGCTCCCAGTGGGGAGACTGAGGCCAGAGAGACCTGACTCGCTGATTCTGCAGGCAGCAGCCAGGACAGAGCAAGACAGAGCCCAGGTCGATGTGGGTTTGCTCACCTGATTCCATGAACTAAAGCAGCCAACACAGTTCTGCCCCAACCCTGCCAGGCCCCGAGGCCCTGGGGAGACCTCCCTCCTGCAAATGTGTGGTCCTAGAGGGCTGGTCTCCTCTCAGAATGCCAGGACGCCTTCACCGAGATGAGCCACAGAGCACAGTGGCCAAGTTCTGGTGCCCAGACAGGCACCTGGGCCAGCAGGGACAGGGGCATTAGGGCCAGCTGCCTGGAGGAGGGGACATGGCTGAGGAGCCGAGGCCAAGAAGGGGCGGTGGGAGAGGCAGGTGTGGTGAGGGCCTGGGGAGAGCTAGGGGAGCGCTGGGACGTGGAGTCTGGAAAGGGGGCATCGAAGTCAAGGGCCAGGGTCGGGGCTTGCCCTTGGTGGGGCTGGACACCCCCTGCAGCCTGGGACCTAGTTTTAAGATTGCATCCATCTTCCAAGGTTGTCCCCCAAGGGTGGGCAGTGAGGGGCAAGGGTGGAAGCAGGAAGGAGCGTGAGGCCTGACTGCAGGGAAAGGGGACGAAGGTTCCCAACACCACCTGGAGTCGCACAGGGGCTGTAAGCAGCGCTGGGCCAGGGGCGTGTCCATAGCTGCGTCTCCCCCATGGCCACTGGCTCCAGGGCCCTCAGTGCTCCTCCTCCCGTCCCCTCCTTGGGACTTGGATTGTGCTTCGGCTTCTGTGAGCATGGCTGCCAGTACCTCAGACACTCTTTCAGTGAAGCAGCAACCGGGAATCGACCGGCCCTTCTGTGCCCTCCTCCCGGACCCCGCCCTGGGCTGGCGGCCCGACACTACCACACGGGCCTGGCTCACCTCTGTCCCATGACAGACCCCGGACGCCCTGAGCCCTCGGCCTCTGTGGAAAAGGTTCACATCCTCCAGCAGATACTGAGCCTGTCCCCTTGACCCCCACACCTCTGTTCCAGGGCACCCGTGTCTGGGTAAAAGACATCTGAAGGGTATGGGTGGCTTTGGGGAGGCAATAGCAGGCTGCCCAGGAGGACCCTTGGGGCAGGGTTGGCCTCAGCACTCTGGACTACAGGGATCAGTGTCCAGCCCAGGGCCAAGGCCGGCTGACGGGGGCTTTCCCGAGCTGCCCCTGCCTGCCTGTGGCCCTGCCCCATCCCCAGGTGTCCCCTCCAGGCCTGCCTGGGCCGCGCCCCCAACCTTGGGTGTCCCCTCCAGGTCTGCCTGGACCCTGCCCCCACTGTAGGTGCCACCTGCCTGGGAAGAAGAGATTGAGGAATCCAAGGTTCAGCCCGCAGTGGCTCCTACTCCACAGGGAAACTGAGGCACAGAACTGGCCCTGATGCCACCTGTCCACCCCAGGCCAGCCGCCTTCACCTCCAGCCTCTCTAAACCCTGCCCAGCCTTCAGCAGGGCTCTGTCCCCAGTGACTGCCAGGCTTCTCTAGGGAGACCCTGGGAACCGGCACCTTCCCACTGCCTCCCTGCCTGGCCCTCCCTCCCCACCTGGCCCCAAAACTGCACCTGCCATGGCACCAATGCCCTGCCCCTCACTAAGTCGCTTACCACCAGCCCAGCCTCCACAGGTTCCCTCCGCTCTCTGAGGACACAGCCCTTCCTCCTTAGCTGGGGCTCCTGGACCCCAACCCTGACTGCCTTCCTGCCATGCCCCCTCCCAGGAACAGGTCCACACTCAGGGCCTGGGGACCCACGGGCCCGTCTGTGTCTCCAAACCTTCAGTCCGTCGTCCAGCCGCCCACTGGCCACTCTCGGCAGGTGCTTCTGAGACAGGCCACACACGTCCAGGCCACACGGAGCCAGCAGCCTGCCCTCTACCCACTGCCCTGCTGTCCACGCCTGGGCTGGGACTCACCCCCACTGCCCACTGCCACCCAACACCCACTGCCAGCCAGCAACCACTGCCACCTGTCACCCAACATCCACTGTTACCCAACACCCACTTTCACCCCATTGCCCACATTCCCGCTGGCTGTGGGACCCCGCCATCCCCATCTAGCCAAACTCTGTCTGCCATCTGCGCCCACCCAGACTCCCACCTCCCTGTCCCCGAGCTCTGGGGGACCGGCTCCAGGTGCCTACCTGAATGTGCTGTCGCGGGTCCCGAGGCTGAGGCGGCCACTCCCTAAACCAAAGAGAACCCGGGTCAGTGCACCCTTCAGGCTTCCCCTCATCCTATGCCCAGGGCCCCTGAGAACAAGGACACTACCCCCAAGATTGACACAGGCTGGGGGACCTGGGCCACTTGCAGGGAGTCCAGCCCGCCTTCCCTGACGCCTTCTCTCCAGGGCCCTTTGCCCCACAGCCCCCAGATCCCCGGGTCGCCCACCACCTTGACCACACAGCCTGGCGGTAGCCCCCATAACCATCCATGGGAGAGGTGGAGGCTTTGGCACCTGGGGAGGCGGTGGTTCTGAGCCCCGAGGCCCAGTCCAGCCCCACTATTTTGCTACTAGAGGATTATTGGAGGAGGACCATGCCCGTACGAGGTAGTGTCCGGGCTCCGACCTCAGGGCTGAGAGGCTGCTCCAAGGGCGGCTGTGATTTCCTTTCCCATCCTTCAGGGTGGGGGCCCTGCTCTCAGAAGCTGGCGGGGAGGGATCCACAGGGCGGTGTCCCTGGAAAATGCCCCACTGGGAGGCCCCAGATGAGATGAGCAGAGTTCCCCAACACTGCAGGTGACCTCCTCCTGGGCCTCTGGAGTGGGCCGTGCCTCACAGGAGGTGCCCTGAGTCCCTGAAGGAGCCTGGGGTGGGGTCTGAAGGCCACTTGCGGGAGGGACGGCGGCCCACGGCCGAGCGCAGAGGCTTCCTGCCTTCCTCCAGCCCAGACAAGCAGAAGCGGGGCCAGCCCAAGAGAAGGCCCCACATGGGCTCTGGCGGCCGGTGGCCAGAAAGAGGGCGCAGCACCCTCCTGTTCTGAGGGGCCTCGTGTGGGTGGTTTCTGGGAGGCTGGAAACTGGAGCTCAGAACCTAGCTCTGGTCCAGGCCAGACTCAAGGGCAGACAGTCACAGGGCTGGGACCCTCAGATGAGGCCCCCTGAGCAAACTGGGCTGGTCTAGACTTTGAGAACCTTTGACAAAAGGCCGACACCCCCTGAGCTCATCACATACACAGGGCCCTGCGGGGCCCTGTCCGCAGCTGTTCCCAGGGGGCCAGGCCGGCAGCTGCGGATGGTGCAGAGCCCAAACCAGCGAAGGTCCACCCTGTCCCCTGCCTGGCCAGGCCCAGGTGCTCCGGGGGCAGCAAGAAAACAGAGCCAGTGTCTGACCCATCTGGTTGCCCCTGGCCTGAGGGGAAGCCTCCAGCCTGTTGGCCACCCACCTGGGAACTGGGTACCGAGGATGGAGACCCTGGGCTGCCGTAGCAGGCGGTGGCCGGAACCTTCAGACACCTGGAGCGAGGCCACTCACAAGCATAGTGGGAAGAGGCAGACGGCCCGGCCGCATCCCCACAGGGAAAGGCTGTCCAGGGACCCAGCCCCGCCAGGCAAGAGGCTCCATGACCCCACACCACCCCCAGGCCACCGTGGGGTGCCTCCATCTGCTCTCGCCAGAGGGACCTTGACGCCCCTAGCCTTGGGCAGATGATCAGTGGGAACACAGAGGACTGAGCGTGGATGATGAGGACTCTGGCGGGAGGGTCCGGGTCCCCAGCAGAGGAGCCACAGCCTCACTCGTCCTGCAACAAGACTGGCGCGGCCACCTCCGGAGGTGACAGCAGCAAGGGCAATGGTGATGGGCAGCTATTGAGTGCCTGAAGAGTGACCTCATCAGACCCTCAGTGCAGCCCAGTGAGGCGAGGTCTGTCATCCCGTTTGCAAGAGGAAACTGAGGCTCAGAGACCGGGCACCGCTACAGAAACTCCTCCCGAACTCCCCTGTCAGAGTCGGTGCCCAACAGAGTGGCAGGCAAGGGGCGGGCAGGCACCCCCACAGGATGTGCAGGGGTGACTGAGACAGCCTGGAACTCGGCCCCATATCGGGGAGACAGACAGGGCAGGGGCCCCGGGCTCAGAACCAGCCCCTCCTGGCCTGGGGTTGGAGGGTCCGCCCTCACCCAGACCTGAGGAGCCCCATGCCTGAGCCTGAGGGAGTACTGCAGACCCCACTGTGGTCTCCAGGACACACCCAGGAACATGCCACACGTGCACACACACACCACACACACCCCACACACCACACGTGCACATCCCAGCCCGAGGGCTGCCCAGAGCCGCCTCTCCGCACACCACAGCATTCAGGCCCAAGGCTGACAAGGCGGATGAGGCCTCTCGCACTCTCTGAAACAAAGGCCAAGGAGGCCGGCCCAGGGACTTCGGATCCAGGCAGAGGCCCCGCGTGGAGGGCGGGTGAGGTGGCTGGGCAACGGACGAGGACAAGGTGGTAAGAAAAGAACATTTTATTTCCAGTCTAAGAATGTATTACAAACAGTGTCCAGGTTGAGAAACGGCCAACAGCGAAGGGACAAAGCGAGGTGTTCACAGGGAGCTGCTGGACCGTGGTCAGGGCCGGCTCCAGGCTGTGCGAGAGGAAGCCACCCAGGGCGTGGACAATGGGCCAGACACAGCCCCGCCTCCGACGCAGCCCCGCCTCTGACGCAGCCCCGCCTCCGACGCAGCCCCGCCTCTGACGCAGAGCTGCTGAGCACCAAGCGGGGCTGAGCACTGGGCCCGGGGAAACACGCGCAGGGCCCGGAGCCTCCAGATGCCAAGGCAGCCTTTGGCCCCGCGCGGAGGTGCAGACGGGAGCCAGAGGGGCTCCCACCAGGGACCTGGGGCACGTGGCCCCTCCCAGCGGGGTCAGCAGGCGAGGCTGCTCCGAGGACACCGCCTGCTGCCGGAGCCTTCCCACAAGGGCTTCATCGGGGAGCAGTGGGGCCCAGACCCCAGAGACCCCGCAAGTCACGCAGCCTCCTGAGCTTCAGTTTCTCCCATAGAAGGGGATGAGAGCCAGCGCGCACGGAGCCCGGGGGCCTGGGCTGGTGGAGCCCGGGTGTCCGGAGCCTCTGTGGTGGCTTGGCGCTTAGCAGGTGGTGTGACTGCACCAGAGAGGTGACGGGGAGAACTGGCCACCCACGAAGTGGGAGTGAGGCCCGAGGAGGACAAGGCCAGCAGCGGGGCCTCTAGCCCTTGGCGCCCCAGTGCAAGGCACCAGCCAGCAGAGATGCAGCACCCGCCTGATCCTCAGGGTTGGGGGACACAGAGTGAAGCAGCTGGGCCTTGGGGCTCTGGTGACCCCAACCTGCCGGACCCAGAGCCCATGACTCCCAGAACTCACCTCCCCGTCAGTCCCTTCCTCCACTGGCAGCCACAGGGCGCCCCTCCAACTCCCCTCTCCGGGAGACCCCCCAGTCCCTCCCGCAGAATGCAAAGCAAGGAGGTCAGCGCCACCTCCTCTCCCGTCTGGGGGCAAATTCAGCCCCTTTGCAGCCTCAAGGCCATATCTGTGGCTCTCAAGGAGGGGGGTTTACCTTGAGTCCTCCACAGACTGGACATGCCGAAAAGAAAGCCGGGGATGGCCCCGCGTGGGGGCTGCCTGCTTCCCAGGGCTCGCCGGGGGCCGGGCTGGGCAGTGTGGCCTCGCTGCCCTGGGGGGCCTCCGTCACCAGGCCCCGCCGTCTTGTGCCCAGCCAGCCAGAGGGACACCCAGCGGACGTCTGGCCGCCTGAGTCCCCGGCCGCACCGTCGCCGGGGCTGCCCTGCGAGGCGGGGCTGTGGTCCCTGGGAACCAGGCGGAGGCTGCGTGGTGTATCATAGTGGGGCCTCAGGGAGGTTGGCACCTGGTACTCGACGGCCCCAGGCAGGCAGGTGCACAGGCTGGGCTCAGGCGCCCCAGCTGCTGGCAGGCTGAGCAGTGAGCCCAGTTCGTCCGTGGCCCGCCACACGTCCAGGCTGCTGCCCGCATAGGACGAGAGGCTGCCGGAGTAGGAGGAGTGGCTGCCAGTGGCAATGCCGCTGTCCGAGGAGCTCTGGCGGCCGACCTCCTGCAGCTGCCGTGGCCGCAGTGGCTTGGGGGGTGGCCTTGAGGCACCCAGCATGGCTTCCCCGGGGGCCTGGGCAGCTGCTGGTCTAGGCCCCTCCTGCGACGTGCTCGCCGACGACAAGGACTGCTCTGGCCAGGCGGTGAGCCGGCTGCTGGCGCTGACGTCCAAGTGGCTGGCCTCTGAGGATGAGCTGGACAGGCTGCGGTCGTCCCCTGAGACAGAGCAGGAAGCCAAGGCAGCTGGGGGAGTGCAGGGGGCTGGGGAGGGCTCAGGGTGGGGCTAATGCCTGGTGGACCCCCACGGGCCAGCACTCTCTGGTCTCGCCCCACCCCTCCCAGCCCCCAACCCCTGGGGGCTATAGCAGAAACCCGGCTGCAACAACGACAGCCCCTCTGCCCCTCGTCCACTCCTGTTTGTCTGCCCCTGTCCTTCTGCCACCCGCTCTACTAAGGCCTGGGCCCCTCCCTCCCAGCCTCCCTGTCACTACCTTAGTCCCAGCCTCCTCCTCTTCCCCAGAGCTCCCCACCCTCCCTGACTAAGAGACCTGGGCTGCATACCCAGCCATCCCCACCAACTTCCAGGGCCTCCTGGGGCGGCTCGCCCTCTGCACCGTCCCAGCTCCAAGGCTGGCCTGGACATCCTTTCCCGAGAACTTCCCAGGCCCTGCCAGCCTGGACATGAGGTCTCAGCTGTGCCCACACACCTTGACTCACCCCCTGCCCTCACCACGCTGGCATCCTTGCCTCACTCCCTGTCTCCCTCCCCACAGGGGATGAGAAGCACACCCAGGCTGCCTCCCGCCTGCCAGGCTGGGCCTCGCGCACTCGTGGGAAAGCCGCTTTCATCTCTGCTGCCTCTCAAGCTGCCTGCTCTGCCTTCCAGGGCTCCCAATTGCAAAGCAGTTGTGAGTCGCCCCCAGGAAGGCAAAAGCTCCCTGCAAACCTGAGTCCCCTCCTCCTGGGGCAGGGCAGGAGGGGAGATGGCCACTGTCTGCTCGGTGCCCTCTGGGGGACAGGCAGTGATCCGAGAGCACTGACTGGACCAGCATGGCTCCTGCACTTGGCCCTGGGAACACAGGTGGCCCATGCAGCCACCCTTCTGGGAGCACAGCGGCCTCTCCTGCCCTGCCAGCCCCTTCCACCGCCTCCTCTCCCCACGATGGCAACAGAGCCAGAGCCACTGGCAGCTGAAGAGGCACCTCTGCCCCTGAGCAGCTAGCTCGCCTGCCTGAGAGCCTTTTGTCTGGGCACAGAAGGTAAAACCAACACGCAGGGCCTTGGTCTCCCCCGGCCACAAGCTGGTGGGCAGGAAAGGAGTCAAAGGCTCTCAGGCCAGAGCCACCCTTCCCATCAGCATCTCAGACCAGAGTGTAGTAAATGTGGAATTGTAAGTGAAGGAAGGAGTGAGCTGAGCAGGGGAAGAAGGAGGGAAGGGATGAATGGGTGGGAGACGGAAAGAAGGAATGAGCAGGAAGGAGAAAGAATGAATGAGCAAGAGGGAAATGAAGGAATGAATGAGCAGGGGGGAGAAGGAATGAATGAATGAGCAAGAGGGACATGAAGAAATGAATGAGTAGGCAGAGAAGGAAGGAATGAATGAGCAGGAGGGAAATGAATGAAGAGCAGGGGGAGGAGGAGGGAATGAATGAGCAGGTGGAGAAGGAATCAATGAATGAGCAGGTGGAGAAGGAAGGAATGAATGAGCAGGAGGGAAATGAAGGAAGGAATGAGCATGGGGAGAAGGAATGAATGAAGCAGGGGGAGCAGGAAGGAATGAATGAGTGGGGGGAGAAGGAAGGAAGGAATGAGCAGGAGAGAAATGAAGGAATGAATGAATGAGCAGGAGGGAAAATGAAGGAATGAATGAGCAGGGGGGAAGGAAGGAAGGAATGAGCAGGAGGAAGAAGGAAGGAAGGAATGAGCAGTGGGGGGGAAGGAAGGAATGAATGAGTGGGGGGAGAAGTGAATGAGTTGGGGGGAGAAGGAAGGAAGGAATGAGCGGGGGGAGAAGGAAGGAAGGAATGGGGAGAAGGAAGGAAGGAATGGGGGGAAGGAAGGATGAATGGGGAGGGAAGGATGAAGGAAGGAAGGAATGAGCAGGAGAAAGAAGGAATGCATGAATGAGCAGAGGGAGCCAGCAGCCCCCACACATGCATGGATGCCTCCCGAGCTCTCCCACTGGAGGCTTAGCTGAAGTCCCACAGCCCAGGCCAGCCCCTGGCCCTACCTCCACTGCCCAGCCGGCCCGCATGCGAGAGGAGGCTCAGCCGCTTCTCCAGCTGCAGGGTTTCCAGGGCTTCCTGGGCCACGCGCTCCTCCACAGTCGAGGGTCCCGGGGGACTTGGGTCTGCAGCAGAGAGAAGACTCAGTGGAGGAGGTGGCCCCCACTGCCCACCCTTGCCCACAGGCACCAGGCCCAGCCTGACGTGGTGGTGGCCCCCTCCGTGGAGTGGCAGTCCCCTGGGAGTCCCCGCTTCTCCCCGTGCCTCAGCCCAGATGCGGGGCCTCAAATGCAGGCACCCACACCACCCCTATCCAGGCCACCATCTGCCCAGCTGGGTCCCTGCACCCATGGATGGCGCTGCCACCTGTCCACTCACCAGGACCCCACGCCGGCCAGACCCCTCTTCCTCACCATGGAGTTTTTCAATTTTCTGTTCCAAAAATGACCAGCCCCTCCCCCATCCCCAGAGCCGGTCTTGCTGCAAGAGGGGCTGCCCACCGCTGATTCACGGTGCCCATTTCTCACAGGCTCCCCTCCGCCTGGGGAAATGCCCGCCCACCTTGTGGCGGTCCCACCATTCCCTGGGGCCTTGGATGGAGCCTCATACTGTGCCCAAGGCTCAGAGCACAGTGGTCTGCGGACCCTCGGCCGCACCCAGCCCCGCCCTTCAGGGCTGCATCCAGGGAGCACCAGCCCCACCCTCTCTGGTCATCGTCCATGTGTCCTCTGGGACTGAGTGGCAGGAAAGCTCCCCTTGGGCAGGACCTCTCACTGGCCCCTCGGCACCGCTGTCCCGAGCCTCAGCATCACTGCCCTGGTCCCCAAGCCCCCGCCCGTGCTGGGATGTCCCAGGCACTAAGTGATGTGAGCACTAGGCTGAGTGGCTGCCGTGCTCCAAACAGCAGGGCTCAAGATCCTGCCCCTTCCACATCCATGGCACCCACAGCCACAGCCGTCCCAAAGAGTTTCCCCGGCAGGGAAGCCACAGCTACACCCACAAGAGCAAACCGACCCCGTCCTGCTCCAAGTGGCCTCCTCTGGGCCTCCAGGACACACCTCCTGCCACCCACCTTGGGGGCATCTGCAGGACTCAGCCGAAACAGGTCCAAGGACCTGCTCTCCCCAAAATCCAGGAGCAGTGGCAGCATGGAAAGTTCACACCAAATTCTGCAGCACGCAGAGGACTGGAAGGTACAGCCCCCAGCCTGGGACACCTGGATCAGAGCCTCGGTGGACAGAACCGAGCCTGGCGGAGGCTGGAGCGGGACATCCTGACCCCGTAGTCAGGGTTCCGGAGAAACAAACAGAAAGCAATGGTGTCCCTGTCCGGGTTCACGTCTAGGCTGAAGAGGCCCCATCCCTGATAGGACACTGTCCTCTGCTGACACCTTCAGGCGCCCAGCTGGGTCCTTGAGCACAACAGGAGGCCCCATCAGGACTCGGAACAGGGCCCTCCCCACGGGCAGGCGAGAGCTCACAGCACGCGGCCCAGGAACGCAAGAAGGACCTGGAGGAGCCTCCCCCAGCCTCCGGGTATGGCCGCCCCAAGGCACTGCCCGGGTCAGCCTGGGGCCCTGCCAGCCCATGACCCTGTGGCCCCATCTGTAGCATTGCCAGGGACAGGGATGGGGCCAGTACAAGCCTTTCTGCTGTGCCCTCTCTGCCTGTGCCTGGGAGGGTGGAAGGCAATGGCAGCCAAGGCTGTGCCAGCTCAGGCCCCAGTCCCTCGTGACACAGCCTGCTGGTGGCCATGGAGCACACAGGCCACTCGGCTTGGCAGCTCCTGGTGCTTTCACCGACATTCTGCCGCGTGGGCAGGACAGCAGGCGCCAGTCTTGGCTCCTTGGTGTGCTGAGGGTCCAGGCTGAAGACAAGCACAGTGACAGGACAGCACCACTGTCCCTCAGCACTCAGGCGTTCCGACCAGGGCCCCCCCACAAAGCCAGTGCCCTGCAGTTGGGATGAAGAGCAGCCCTCGGTGACACCAGGGTCAGGACGCAGGACACAACCTCCCACCGTTTCCCTTCCAGTAGCTGGTGGGCAAGACACGGATCGACTCCCAGCTCCACCATGCACCCCCTGAGCCTCTCAACCTCGTCTGCAAAAGGGTGCAGCAACGGTGCACCCCCGTGGAGGCCGGGCCAAGAAGGTAACATGCACGCCGTGCTTGGAGCGTGGCGGATGCCAGGCCTCTGGGCCCTTCCCTCCTGCTCCTGGCGGGTCTGGCTGCCTCTGGGCCTTGGTGTCCACATGCAGAAGACCAAGGGGCTGGACTTCTGCATCTCTCAGCCCCTCCGGTGAGTCTTCAACACAGGAGGATGGCAGGAAGCCCAGAGCATGAGGACGCTGCCCGCAGGGCTTTATCGTGGGAGCCCTGTGATCACGGGCTCCAGTGTTTAGCCAGCCTGCGCAGACGACCCCATCAGCCCAGACCCTCCCACGAGTCCAGCCTGCAGGGGCTGGGCCCACGGCTCCTCCGGCAGGGTGCTGCCCAGCATAGTGTCCCAGCTCGACCAGCACCTCCAGGTGGCCTGAGGCCCCCACACATCTGCAGAGGCACAGCTTGGGGGCACAGCTGGGGGGCACAGTTGGGGGGCACAGCTGCAGGCTGAGGCCCTGACAGCAGAGCTTTCTGAGAGCTCCCAGCTGACTCTGACGAGGACGTCCTGTGGAGTGGGGTCTGGGACTTCTGGTCAGCCCAACACCCTCCAGCCGTCAGCAATGGCCCTCTCTGGCGCTGGTCCGCTTGCTGCCTGCGGTGGGGCCTGTCCCGTCTAGCGGCTGTCCCAGGCCGACCCTCCCCAGCATCCTCTACCCAGTGCTGCTTCCCTGGCACGGCCTGTGTTCCCTGGGAACCGCCTGAGGGGAGCAGGAGAGAGCAGGGAGCCCTTCTCAACCTCCTGCTGCCTCTGCCCGTCCCTGTCCCCACCCTGCGCCCTGCACACCGTCGCCTTGCACAGTCGAACACGCCGACCACATCATCCATGCCAGCCGGCAGCCATTAGGCAGGAAGACGCCTGCAGGGGTGCGGCCACGCCATCCAGCATGGCAGGGCAGTGGGGAGGGCCCTGACCACAGGTGCCACCTCCCTCCTCCCAGGACCGTCCCCTACGTGACTGTGCTGGTGTGGGCAGCGGGCACTGGGGCTGTGGCCAGGGGAAGGGAGGCCCGGGTGCCCGCCCCATATGCCACTCGCCTCTGTCCTCCCAGTCACCCTTCCCCCGCCACGCCTCGGCTGGGGTGCCAGTGCCAGGAGGCGCCACATATGAGATTGCTGCTCACCCGCCACGTGGCCTGGGCCTTGGCCTCACTTGGACGTAGGGTCAAGCGCTGCCCGCGTGGAGCTAGAGGAGCGTTCGAGAGAACCCATGGAGGCACCCGGCCCAGCAGCTGCCCCAACCTGGAGAGCCCCACTGTGCCCAGACACCAGGGCCCCTGTGGGATCCAGCAACATCCCTGGCCAAGGAACTCCTGCCGAGAGTGCCACAGCCACAGCCAAGGAAGTACAGGTGAGACAAGACGAGACGCCCTCAGCCCAACGTGCCCTGAGACCCCACAGCCAGGTGACCTCCCGAGGCGGCCTTGGGCCTAAACACCGGGCTCAGGCAGAGTCAGTCCCGACCCCAGCTGCAGAGTCAGATCAGCTGCTGCTGGGCCGCCAAGCCCGGGCAAGGCCCTCCCTGCTCCCAGCTGTGGAAGATGGTGGCGGTGCGTCAGAGGGTCTCTTACTGCACAGGGGCAGCTGTGGCTGACTGTCCCAGCCAGAAAGCTCTAGACCCAAGCATCCCAACAGCTCAGACCCCTGAGGCAGAGCACCTGCAGGTGCGAGTCCAGCCCCGGCTGCTCTGAAGCCCTCAGCAGGGCTTGCCGAAGCCCAGGTTCAGTCCTGACCTGGTAAGGCTCTGGTTCCTTAGCTGGGGGTGGGAAGGGCGGCCATCTAACCGGGCAGACGAATCACCGTGGCCCGCCGCCCCAGGACATCGCACAGCCTGCCAAGCATACCCTCCCGTCGGCCAGGCTCACACACCTGGGAGAACCGGCCGCAGCCCAAAGGGGCCCTTGGTGGGGGAGATGCCTCGGACGATGCAGTCGAACAGGAAGCTGATCTGCTCCCCCTCGGCCGAGGACAGGAAGAAGACACCAGCCCCTGCAGAGGAAGGACAGAGACAGGTCAGCCTGGCCCGAGTGCGGGCTGGGGACCCTGAAGAGGAGGAACTCAGGAAACCAGAGCAAACTCCGTCAAGAGCCGACAACACCCCGCCTGGCCCCGTGAAGCCGGGTGCCCAGAGCCGACACCCCGCCTGGCCCCACGAAGCCGGGTCCCCAGAGCCTCTGCACTCCCCACGGACCCCACCGCGCCCTTCTAACTTGGCAGCATCTTGGAACAGCTGGGGCTGCTGGGCGCCGGGGTGAGTGCTGCTTCGCCCATCCTAGGTCCTGCAGCGGACAGGGCGTGGGGAGGAGGGAGGGGGTGCCCTGACCTAGACAGAGATGGGTGCCCCCGCCCACACACCTGCCTGCTTTGGGGATGGGGATGTGGCTGCTCCACCAGCCGGCAGGTACTTGATCAGTCCCTCCTCTGCCCCAAGGGCTCGGCGACCCCGCCCCCTCAGCCGTCTTGAGGGCAAATGAAGCAGCCGGGAGACCCCAGAGACATCAAGTAGGGTCCCCTCAGGGCTCCACAGCCACAGGAGAAGGGAGCTGTGCCACCTGGAGCTGGGGTGACATCCCAGGACGGCTGCAGTGTGACCGCACTTCCTTCCCTGGGGCTGTCGTGGGGGCTGCGTTCAGATGTTTGCAAAAGGCGTGGCATGGCAGCCGCCCACACATGCTGCGGCCGTCACTGCTGGTCAGCACCATGTCCTCCCCACCTTAGACGGCCTCCCCACCTCCTCAGTCATCTTTCATGGGGAAGCTGGAGCTCCCAGTGTGTGGGTGCCACCCTGAGGTCGTGTGCAGCATGCTGGGACCGGCACCCACCCCCACACCCCCACAGCAGCAGGAGGGCCCCCGGGGGCCACCTCAGCGTCACTGGCAGAGCGACGCAGCCCCCACCCATGGAGAAGCTCCAGCTGCGAGTCACGGGGTCGCTGCCCTCCCTGCCAGGGGTGAATGAAGCCCTGGCGGCTGCGTGAATGGACGACTGGGCTGGCTGCACCCGGCTGGACACTCCGGCTGGCGTCACCTCACAGGAATCCCGCCCGCTCCAGGGCCTCTGCCCATTGCCCAAAGAAAGGCACGCAGGAGGGAAGGCGCCGGGTCGGGCAGGAGGGGTGGGGAAGGGAAATCTCAGCATTAGAACCCGCGCTGCCTGCCACCCAGTCACGCTACGCCTTCACGGAACGCAGGCTGTAGATTCCAGGGACACGGAACTCGGGCCAGCCCCGACACGTGGCAATGCTGCCGGCCCCTTGGCGGCCAGCCCGGGCACACGAGGGCGAGCAGTACCTGGTGCTGTGGATGCTTCCTTCCATGTAGTGTCCCCAAACCGGGTCATGGGACAGCGCCACTCCTGTGTTAGCGACGAGGACACTGAGTCCCAGAGAGGGCATGCCACCTGTCCACCGTCACACAGCCACGAGGTGGACTCAAGTCCAAGTCCCCTGGCCCCTGGGCACCTCCTGGCCCCATGGGGCTTCCAGTCCTGCTGTGGGTGAGGGGTGCTCCTGACCCAAAGTGGAGGTGGGGCATGGAGGGGAGGCCAATGCCCACTTCGATGCCATCCAGGAGGGCACCCCGAGAGGCTCAGGAGGGCGGTGATGGGGTGGGGCCCCCAAGCCGGGTGGGGTGGGGTCCCCAAGCCAGGTAGGGTGGGCAGAAGAGAGCCCTCACCAGGCCCTGGGGGCAGGCGAGGAGAAGGCCGTCATGCTGTCCGCTGGCCGGCTCACTCACAGTGCCAGGCAGTCCCTCCCCGTCCCCGTGGTCTGGCCCTCCCCATGAAGGGCTCAGCCAGCCCGGCCCCAGCTCTCACGAAAGGCCCGGCTCTCTAATCCTGAGCTTACAGACAGCTGGCAGTGGCTGCGGGACAGTGAGTGCCCTGACTATAAAAAACCGCATTACGGAAGGAGTGGAGCCGGCCCGACATTCCACGGGGCGTCTTGGAGCATCACTCACCCCAAAGACGCAGTTGGCCGGGCAAGGCCTGGAGCACAGCCCACCACTGGCCTCGGGACGCCACGTGCCCGCATGACACCCGCGCCAGCCACCCCCATCCACGCCAGCATCAGTGGCCCTGACATCAGTGGCCCTGGAGGAAGACGCCCATCTCCAATGCTGGTCTGCAGAGTCGTCGGGCCATGGCCTCCCAGGACATCGCACGGCTGGGCTCTCGCTGAGCCTCCCTGGGTTCCTGCTCCACCCCTACCCAGAGGCTCCCTGCTTTACCCAGTCCCCCACAGTCTTGGAAATGCTCAAAGCTCCCTCTGCACAACAGGTCTGCCTGCTATCTCCGCTCAGGAGGCTGCCGCCCCACCTTCCACACTCCTACATCTCCACCCAGGAGGCTGCCGTCCCCTTTCACACCGCTAATTCTCCACCCAGGAGGCTGCCGTCCCCACCTTCCACACCCCTACATGTCCACCCAGGAGGCTGCCGTCCCACCTTCCACACCCCTACATCTCCACCAAGCAGGCTGCCGTCCCCAACTTCCACACCCCTACATCTCCACCCATGAGGCTGGCGTCCCACCTTCCACACCCCTACATCTCCACTCAGGAGGCTGCCGTCCCCACCTTCCACACCCCTACATCTCCACTCAGGAGGCTGCCGTCCCACCTTCCACACCCCTACATCTCCACCAAGCAGGCTGCCGTCCCC
>NC_045436.1:181211929-181244473 GCF_002776525.5 Piliocolobus tephrosceles
CCACACCCCTACATCTCCACCCAGGAGGCTGCCGTCCCCACCTTCCATACCCCTGGCCACCTAGAACACCCCTGACCTTTCCAAACTCAAGTCACATGACGACACCTTTCATGATACTTTTCTTGGCCCCTGGCCCCCTTCAGTCCCCTGACCCCGACAGCCCCTCTATGATGCTCTCATGGACGCCTCCTCTGGGGCAGAGCCCCGTCTGCTGCTGTCCTGGCCACCAGGCTGAGCACCTTGCTGGCAGGGAGCCTGAGCTGTCTGTGGTCTCAGTGTCCAGCCAAGCACCCATTACCAGGAGACCCCCAGTGCTCAGCCTTGCGTGGAAGGAAATAGGTGAGAGGCTGCTGACCCCGCCCCACCCTTCCCCAACACAGCGTGTGCATGTTCCCTATTTGCCTGTGTGTTTGGGGAAAGGGGGGAAGAGCAGGGCCTGCCCCATTTTGCTGTATCACACAGGTGTGGCCGCAGCAAAGCCAGCCACTCGCTTCCCCTAGCCCTGCCCTCGGAGGCTGCCCCTTCTCGAGAGGCTGGTCCACTCCCTCCCTGGAATCAGGGCCAGCCAGTAATGGCTCTGGCATAAAGTGGCACGAGGGATGCTCTCCCAGCACTGCCCCAAGACCATCAGAGGCCTGGCAGCTTCTGCTTCTGCCCTCTTGGAACCTATAGAGAAGCCCAGGCTATCCTATCAGAGGATGAGGTTCCTGGAGGGAAACTGAGGCAACCCAACCAACAGCCGACAAGCATTTTCCTGGGCCTTTGGGCCCCACCATAGCCCAATGCCACTGTCTGAGGGACCCCAGAGATGAGCTGTCCCCACTGAGCCCCGTCCAGATCCCTGGCCCACAGAATCGCCAGCCAGGAAACAGCCGCCAGCCGCTAGCTGTGGGAGGGTTTGTCACACCGCAGGAAACAGTGTGGGAGACGCAGAGAAGCAGGACAGAGTCAGCAGGATGCAAGCAGAAGGCCACGGCCTGCGGGGCTCAGGGCAGCTCCCACTCCGGACAGAGACTGGGGTTGCTGAGCTGCAGGCAAACCTCACCCACGTTACAGTCGCACCCGCTTCCTAAGAAACATGTCTCCAGCGAAAAAGCTGCTGCACTAACGCCAGGACTCACTGGCTTGAGAAAGAAAATGCTGTTTCACACAGACATTCAGTGAGCCAATTAGATCTAAGACGGTTTCTATTTGAATAACCTCGAGTGCCCTCGTGGTTTCCCTGCAGACACTCAATGAGCCATTTAGGTCTAAGATGGTTTCCGTTTGAATAGTCTTGAGTGCCCTCATGGCTGCCCCTTGATGTCAGAATCTTAAGTGCTCAGAATCCCAGCTCCTCAGAGAACAAACATCAGGGTGACCAGGGTGTCCTGGGTGGCTCATGCCAGGTAGGCGTAGGCAGGACTGAGAAGTCCTGATAACATGACCTCAGCCCTCCCCACCCCCAAGGTGGCAGCTTCTTGTGCACTTGGGAGTGGCCCCACCTGGTGAGTCTCGGACGGAGGAAGGCCTGGAGCCTGGCAGTGGGTGTCAGCTCCCACCCCTCCTCTGCCCTCCTGAAGCAGCCCCAGTCCAGGGGCACAGCTCTAGAAGGTCCCCCTTCCCGGGCCGCCCCTCCTCCCCTGGTCCATTATCACCACCTTCTTAACATTCCTGGAATCCACAGCGCTCCCACCCCTCAACCAGGCAGCTGCTGCCTGGGGCAGCCTCGCCCTCCATCATCTGGACCACAACCAGAACCTTCTCTGGCCCCTGTCAGCCTCTTCCTCCATGCTCATCTGCACCCTGGGGTCAGCATTAGCATATGAAACACTTCCCCCTGCTCAAGCACCTTCAATGGCTCCCTGCTACTCTAAGACAGTGGTGAAAATGCTCACTAGTCCAGTTAGCCAACTCTCTACAACCCAGCCCTGTCTCCTCCTCCTCCTCTACCCTCACGACTCCTATCCCCACCTAACAGGGCTCCTACACAGCTCTTCGGGACACCCGTTCGTACTCAAAAATGTCTGAAGTGCTTTTTCACCTCTCTCCACCCCTTACCCTCTCACAGCTGAGCTAACTCCTATTCACCCTGCATAAGTCCCCTGAGGCTCACTTCTCCAGAGAGCTTCCCCCAATGCCCCCGCCTGGGGTCTGTGCCCCTCCCAGCTCCCCTTCCACCCTCAATGAAAATGCCTCATTCGTCTCATGCAGGCTCTGAGGCCCGATCATCTGATCCCTAGACCCAGCGCCCGACCAGGAGAAGCCACTGAAGGCATTCTCCGCTGCCCCAGCGCCGGGGACAGAGCCCAGGGCTCCAGCCAGCTCGGTCCAGGCTGCCCGCCAGGCTGCAGTGGCCAAAAATGGCCGTCAGGGGGCTCTCCAGAGCTGGGCAGATGCAGCGTTCACAGAGCAAGAGCCTCCTAGTTGGGGTTTTCATTTTTTTTTACTCTTTTTTATTTTTTTTTTTCCTTTTTGAGACAGTCTGGCTGTGTTGCCCTGGCTGGAGTGCAGTGGTAGGATCTTGGCTCACTGCAACCTCCAACTCCCGGGTTCAAGTGATTTTCCCACTTCAGTGCCTGGAGTAGCTGGGATTACAGGTGTGTGCCACCACACCTGCCCAATTTTTGTGTTTTGAGTAGAGACAGGGTTTCACCACGTTAACCAGGCTGATCTCGAACTCCTGACCTCAGGTGATCCTCCCGCCTCAGCCTCCCAAAGTGCTGGGATTACAGACATAAGCCACCATGCCTGGCCACATTCTTTACTCATTTTTAAAAGTCAAAATGAATTTCAAATGCTCCTGGTGGCCCCCAGAGGCTGGGTGAAGAGGCAGATGTGGTCCTTGGACTGGACCCAGCTGGAGAGAGCAGGTAAGGGGGAAAAAGGGAAGCTTCCATTCCAAAAGCTTCCATTCGCCCTCAAGGCCCAGCTCAAATGTCCCCCTGCCCCTCCAAAGCCCTCCCTTCCTGGACTCTGGGTGAGTTCACCCTCTCCAGGGCCCACCGCCCTCTGCTGCAGGCTGAGCCTGTCCTGGGGTGAGTGGCCCTCTGCATCACTCTCCACCACGCACATCCGTCCCTGCAGGCGGGGCCCAGTCACTTGCCCGTGTGTGAGGCTGGAGCCCACAGCCCTGAACTGTCCACAGACCGTCGCCTGCCACGTGTCAAGTGCGCTCGGGCCAAGCTCCGGGAGTCCACACTACAGGCCTGTGACCAACAGAGACAGGAAATTGGGCCACACTGGGGACCCAGAGTTGCTGTCACCAAGCTACCGCCTGTCCCATTCTGAACAGGCAGCTGTCCACAGACAGACCTCCGCCCCCAGGCACCAAGCCCAGCCAGGCCTGTCTCCACCCGACCCCCAGCAGGGCCCCCATGATGTGCAGCCATGCCCAGCATCTCAGGATGAGTGAGGCGTTGCCTTGGGCCGGGGTCACCCTCTCTGCTGTCTGTGGAGCTGGCTGTGGCAGGGCCGAGTGAGGCCGTTCTGAGCATCGGGGGCCAGGCTGGGACCTGTCCCTGGGGAAGGAGGGAATGTGGATTTCCTACATCCAAAACCTTCCAGGGCCTTCCCATGACGCCAGCCCAGCTGTGACCTCCAGACTGAATGTGACGACACCCACAGACTTACTGGGATCCAGCTTCTGGATCCTTCTCTGTCCCAGTGGCCCTGGTTGTGGACCAAATGGTGGCCCATAAAATGTGTTCACATACCAGAACCTGTGAACAGGGGTCTCTGTGGATGGAACTGAGGATCTCGGGATGAGGTCATCCTGGGTCATCCTGGGTTATCCAGGGGGGCCCTAAGTCCGGGGACTGCAGGAGACAGAAGAGGAGGCCCACGCAGGAGCCAGCAGGTGCAGGGATCGGAGCGGCGCAGGGATCGGAGCGGCCACAGGGATCGGAGCAGCGCAGCCACGAGCCGAGGCCTCTGGGGCCACCAGCGGCTGGAAGGGGCGGGAAGGACCCTCCCATGGATCCTCCCCAAGAGATTTCGGGAAAAGCCGACCCTGAGGACCCCTTGATTTGGGGCTTCTGGCCTCCAGGCTGCAGAAGGAACCCATTCTGGACACTTGGCCCTCTCTTGGGGGCCATCTGCTACAGAAGCCCCAGGAAGCTGATGCCGCGGCCCCTGGACCACCCGAGTTGCCGGCTCCCTCCCACAGGAGGCCCCGGGTTGCCCACACGTGCCGCAGACGCCCTGTCCCTCCAGCCACACGGCCTGCACTCAGTGTTGCACTGCGAACACCATCACTTGGCCGAGTCTAAGACCCAGCCTCAACCACCCAGGGTGGCGGCCATGCCACCTATCCGGGAGGATCCTCTATCCAGGAGGATAGAGCCCAGCAGGGCCTGCTGGGGACAGGGATGGCGACTCGGCCAAGCCTTCCAGCCTGGCCTCCAGAACCCACCTGCCCTACGGGGTGTGCAGCCGTCGGTGACGGAATTCCCAGAGCCCTTACTCTCTCAGGCCAGGGTCCCACCGGGGACGAGAACATTCAGCACTGAGCTGCAGAGGTGGGTTCTGTGGGGCCAGCACCCATTTGTGGGTTCTGTGTGGCCAGCCCGGTGTGCAGGTTTGCGGGTGGGGCTGCTCTAACACCTTGCCCTGGGGAGGCAGCAGCAGGACAGACGGCCCCACAAGAGTTCACCCTGGCTTTTGAGCAGCCCAGGAAAACAGCACAGCAGCCTCGCCCTGGGGGGAAGCACAGCCCAGGTGTGGGACGGTTTACCAGCAGAAAAGGGGCCACCCACACCTCAGCAGGGACGTGAACCTCCACGGCCTCAGACAAAAAACATCCAGTGGCCCCATTCCATTATGGCCCAGACAAAATAAGCAGGTCTCCAAGGACCCGGGTCCTCCTGCCGTGCCCCAGCTTAGAGGGTAAGCACGTGGCGCCAACCCGGCCAGCTGCCTGCCTGTGCCAAGGAATTCCACAGACAGAAAGGAAAGCATGGGTCTCCCCCCTCCAGGCACCCCCAAATCCAGCACACCACAGACGGGACAGGCTGCCCGTGCCAGGACAACTAGAGCCTGCAGCTCTGGCTTCCCACGTGACAGAGGACAGGGACGCTGGGTCCAGTCACTGTTCCCGGCCGCTGCCAACCCACTCCTCAGCGGCTCCTGAAGCCCCCGTGCTGAACCTCTGGCCTGCCGCAGGGGGGCCTGGGGGCCCATCCAGCAGATGGGACCCTGACAGGTGTCCTAGCTCTCCCGGGAACCACCCCCACCCCCCACACCAGCCCACAGCTGGCGTGGGCAGTGACCCTGACCATCCATACTGGCTGTCCAATCCTGGAGGGGCCAAGGCCCTTTGGGCTCTGGCTATGGTCCCTGCCAGCCCCAGGGGCCGAGACTCCGGGCCAGCTCTGCCCCGTGTGCCCCCTGCAGCTGGCTGTGTACGCCCCCTGCCTCCGTGGAGCCTGAGCCTTGCCACCCTGTTCCCCTTTCAAGGGTCAGATGTTGTCTCCTCAAAGGCCCCAACAGGGCTGGCTCCTGCCGCAAGACCCACTGGGTTTGCTCCCAGCACCCAGCGCAGAAGGTGTAACATGGCACCCAGATGGGCTTGAGCCCCTTCCCCAGCTGCCCCAGGATGAGGTCCCAAGCGGCCAGCGTGGCCTGTGTCGTTGCCTGCATTTGCTCCGCCCGGACATCCAGGCTCCACCAGAGCCCCGGCCAGTGTGAGCCAGTGTGAGCCAGAGCCCCGGGCAGTATGAGCCAAGTGCTGTCCCTCAGTCCTCTCAGCCCCACACCAGGCCCACAGGAGGCCCCTCTGCCCGCCACCAGCCCGGCCAATGAGCAGCTGCCCCTCCAGAGGGAAGAGAGGAGGCGTCACGCCCTCCGCGGGGATTGCAGGTCCACAGGGCAGCCTGGCGCATCTGCACCCAACATGGGAGAAAGTGGAGGGGGTCGCTGGGACAGCCCGCTCCTGCAGCAGCCCTCAGACTCTCTGGGGAGGGCTGGGTGCCTTCCTGCTCCCATTTCCCTCACTCCCCTGGCTGAGGGCGGCTCTCAGGCCTTCTCACCCCCAAAGGACTCAGGCCATCCCCACCCACGGCCTGGCCACCTCACTGGGGACATTAGGGCAGCTCTGAGAGACCCACAGGCGGGGCGGCTGGCGTGTCCACCAGGAATTCTTGGTCCAGGAATGTGTTTCCATGGTGCTTATGCGGGAGCTCACGCTCCCTGCTGCTAAATGCATTTGTTCTTTGTTTTTTCCTTTTCATGAAATCTGGATATGAGAGGCTCTGAGGCTCTGTGGTCTCGGCCCCCTCCTCCCATCCCCATACTCTCTCCCTGCAGTGAGGAAGAGCAGAGGCAGCTGAGGCCCCATACTTGGCACTTCACACTGAGGTTCTTGTAGGCAGAGGACCTCGGACATCGAGCGTGGGGAGACGCCATCCACCTGCTGGTGCGTTCTGGAAATGCCAGCAGGCCGGCCTGCATGTGGGGCCGGTCGGCCTGAAGCCAGCAGTTCTCTGGGGAAGGGGAGGTGCTGCCGCTGCCCAGTGAGCCCATGCATCCGTACTTACAGTACCCACACCTGGTCCCGCCTTCAAAGATGAATCCGCTCGGCACGGCCCCGTAGCGCCGGAGGTCGGACAGCTTCCACTGCCCCGTGACAGCCGGGGGGATGTCCCTGGCCAAGACCAGGATGTCATTGCAGAGGTGCAGGGTGGCCGGGCCGCTCTCCAACTTGGTGCCTGGAGCCACTGTCACATGGAACCTGTGCACTGTAGGCGGGCGGGGTGAGAGGGCATCACGGGTGGGGCGAGAGGGCATCGTGAGAGGAGGCAGCAGGGGACACTGCGGGCGGGTGGGGCAAGAGGGCATCACAGGAGGAGGCAGCAGGGGCAGGGGCCAGGCTGGGGCAGGCAGGGGCAGCCACCCAGGTGTCAGCCAGGGAGGCAGCAGCGGCAGGATGAGCAAATGGCTCTCCCCACAGCCCCGAGGGGTCCGGGGTCCAGGGGGTCGCACTTGTCTCCTCCCCATCCTCCCAGGAACTACCTTTGTTTAGGCGCAAGCAAGTCCCAGAGGGGCCTGACCTCGGACCTCCACCTCCCTCCCCTCCCACCACAGAGCTGCTGGGGAGGACAGGGCTGGTGAGTGCCCTGGCTGGGCTCCAGTCCCCAGCACCTCCTCTCCAGAAAGGCTCCCTCCACAGCTGCGTGGCCACGTCACAGAAGGGGAAACCGAGGCTCAGGGACCCCCAGCCTCCAGTTAGGGTGTGGAGAGTCCGGTCTGCATCGAAGCCCCAGCCTGGCCACAGGAACCTCAGGACACCACAGGCCCTCTCTCCATCCAGGTGGCCATTCACCCGAACCCTGAGCACTCCATGGTCCTGTCCACTGACTCTGCCCAGGCCCCTGCCCTTGAAAGCCTCAGAGAGGACAGTGGTCCTGAGTGCTGTCCCCGCCTCCCCCCTCTTCCCAGGTCAGCACCCCAGGCAGACAGCAGCCTACCCACCAGGGGCCCCACCTGCTCCATCTCCAACCCCCAGAGCCAAAGGGACCCCTGTTTCCATCCCACCTCCCACTCCTGTGCCTCCTCCACCTGCTCCAAGCTGTGGCCTTGGGTGCATCCTTGTCAGGCCATGTTCTATCAAGGTTAAGCTGCCTGGGCAGTGCCCAGTGGCCTCTGTGCAATG
This sequence comes from Piliocolobus tephrosceles, assembly GCF_002776525.5. Classification (NCBI taxonomy): domain Eukaryota; kingdom Metazoa; phylum Chordata; class Mammalia; order Primates; family Cercopithecidae; genus Piliocolobus; species Piliocolobus tephrosceles. The sequence continues at coordinate 181,219,560 of NC_045436.1, forward strand.
GCCCTGCCCCAGCAGATGAAGGAAGCAGAGCCATGCCGCTGAGCCATGCTGGAGGGAACCCCCAACGGAAGAACTTTCTGGAAAGTTCTGGCAGTTCTCTCCTCATGTCTCCTTCCCCTGCGCCCTTCCGCAGAGCTGACCGCACCTCCTCCCACTAAGCCTCCAGCTTCTCTCCCCTTCAATGGAGCAGGAGGGGCTGCTGCCCTGGTGCCAAAACTGGGGGAGCGGGTTCTTTACTCAGCCATCAAGGGCCAGGATATTTTAATCAAGAGTTTAAAAAGTAAAGTTATGCAGAGTCCATGCTCATCAAAATAGCAAGTTTTTCGTGTTTTTATTTTTTAATTTTTAATTTTTTTTTTTTTTTGAGATGGAGTCTCGCTCTGTCACCCAGGCTGGAGTGAAGTGGCGCTATCTCGGCTCACTGCAAGCTCTGCCTCCCGGGTTCATGCCATTCTCCTGCCTCAGCCTCCCGAGTAGCTGGGACTACAGGCACCCACCACCACACCTGGCTAATTTTTTGTATTTTTTTTTAGCAGAGACAGGGTTTCACTATGTTAGCCAGGATGGTCTTGATCTCCTGACCTCATGATCCACCCGCCTCGACCTCACAAAGTGCTGGGACCACAGGTGTGAGCCACCGCGCCCGGCCGTGTTTGTTTTTCTAAGACAGGGTCTCACTCTGTCTCCCAGGCTGGAGGACAGTGGTGCAACCTCAGGTCACTGCAACCCCCACCTCCCGGCTCTATTTTTTTTGAGATGGAGTCTCACTCTGTTGCCCAGGCTGGAGTGCAATGGCACAATCTCAGCTCATTGCAACCTCCACCTCCCAGGTTCAAGCACTTCTCCTGTCTCAGCCTCCTGAGTAGCTGGGATTACATGTGCCTGCCACCAGGCTAATTTTTGTATTTTTAGTAGAGACAGGGTTTCACTATGTTGGCCAGGCTGGTCTCGAACTCCTGACCTCAGGTGATCTGCCCGCCTTAGCCTCCCAAAGCGCAAGGGTTACAGGCATGAGCCACTGTGCCTGGCCATCATTTTTGTATTATTAGTAGAGACAAGGTTTCACCACTTTGTCCAGGGTGGTCTCTATGTCCTGGGCTCAGGTGATCTGCCCACCTCATCCTTCCAAAGTGCTGGAATTACAGGTGTGAGCCACCACATCCGGCCTAAAATAGCAAGTTTTTAAAGCGAGGGCAGCTAGGGCTGCTGGGATTATTGGGTGGGTGCCAGTGTAGGACCAGGACTGACTCGGCTGACGTTCTACTGTTTTATTCATTACGGGTTTTGTGGCACTGATTTGGTTTCTTAGGAGATGCAGGATTATGCTCGCTCTGCCGCTGAATGCCCAGGCCCCATCACCACCCACCTCTGCTCAGAGCCCCAGGGCGGCTCAGCCCCCAGAGGCCCCCAGGCACCCATTGGAAGCCCCTGTAGGGCTGGGACTGAGGTTCCACCTCTTCCTGGGCCAGCTCCGCAGGGGAGCACTTCCTTCCCCTCTCTCTTCCTCCCTCTGCTCCCACCCCTACCCTCCCTCCCATCCTGTGTGGGGGAAGCTAGGGTGGGACGACCCAGCCTGGGGCTCTCCTTCCTACCCAGGCTCTGGGCTCCACTGTCCAGTGTGGGAAGCAAAGGGCGGAGCTTTGGGAGACCACATTCCTCCAAAGGCCACCAGATTGGGTTAAAGGCTCCAGTTGTAACTAATGGTCAGGCTAGGGAGCTCCAAAGACACCATAGCCCAGCAGACTCCGCCTCCCAAACCCTCTTGGGCACCCCCAGGCTGGAGCTCAGTCCACTCTAAGGCACCCATGAATGTCCCAGCTTCCTGCACGGTTCCCTGGAGCTGCTCCCGCCTCTGCAGCCCACGTTGGTGAGGGGCCCTGGCACACCTGAGCAGGGAGCCCTCTGCCCGGCCCCGGCCCCAGCCACTCACCCTCGCCTAGCGCATAGCGGATCCGGGCGTCCCATGCACACATGGCCTCGTGGCTGTCGAAGCCCAGCATGACGGCCTGGGACAGGCAGACGATGGCCAGCGTGTGGGCCAGGCCTTCGTAGGGCAGGCCGGGCTCCAGCCCGCAGATGTCCTGTAGCGTCAGGCTGCTGCGCTCCCGCAGGCCCTTGGAGCGCTCCGACTTGTCCTTGTAGACCAGCATCAGCAGGCAGTCTGCAGGGAGCGCGGCTGTCAGGGACGCCAGCCAGCACCGCCTTCCCGCGCCCTTGGTGTCCCCAAGGAGGCCGTGACAGTGCAGAGACCCGGACTGGGGGCGTGACTTCAAGCCAGCCACTCAGCCATGCCAAGGCTTCGACTCCTGGCATACAAAATGGGGCGATCCCCTCCCACGGCAGGACCCACAGGCCACAAGAGCAGAAACGAACCCAGAATATTCATGTCTGTGCCTGGCCCCCGACGCTGGCTACCATGACTGGGTTCTGGGCCTTCGCCAGCGGATTCGCCCTGTCCCAGGCCCTGGAGCCCTCCGGGCCACACTGAGGCCTGCAGTATCTGTGGTCAGGGGTTTGGGGGCCCGGCGTGGGGCCTGCCTGGTGGCTATGGCCTCCTGCCCTGGTTCTGCCAGCCTGCCCCTGCCCTGGCGCCCTGCCAGCCACACCTGTGCCCGCTCCCTTCCGCCTCAAGACCCACCACCCCTCCTGGTTCCTTTAGTTCCCAGGTGTGGCTGAGCTTCAGCCTCAGGGAGTCGGGGAGGTCAGTGGGCCGTGGGTCCCCCACCATCCACCCGGCCACTGCCCAGCACAGCAAGGGGCCAGAGGGCAAGCATGCAGCGGTCAGCAAGCTTCCTCTGCAAGGGGCCAGAGGGCAAGCATGCAGCTTTCAGGGCCACACGGGCTCTGCAGCCACTACTTCCTCTGGTTTCTTCCTCGGCTGCTGGGGACCTGCCTGCGTTCTGCCTCCCAGAGCCTCCAGGGCAACTCGGGTCCCCGTCCCCACCCCCACGTTCCCATTTTCCAACGTCACTGTCACCACAAGCAACTAGCGGGTGCCGTCCACTCCGCCAGGTGCAGTTCGAACCCAGCACAGCACAGTCCCTGTGTGGCCTTGGGCGAACCACCTGGCCCGGGGACACTCCTGTGAATGGCAGGGGCAGCAGGTCTGCCCGAGAGAGCAGAGGACTGCACAGGAAGACTCCCGGCCCTCCCGGCACGGCTCCAGGCTTCACCACCATGCCTCCTCCCACCTAGGCTCCGGCGGCTGGGCCCCAGGATACCTGGCTTCGGCGAGGGTGTAGCTTTTGGGGCCTCATGCAAACACCCCAAATCCCTGTGAGCATGCAGGAGGGGATGGGGGAGAATGTCCCCGAAGAGGATTGCAGAATGACGTGTCGTCTGAAGCTCTGAAGAGTGGGTGCTCACTCTTCACACAGGCCCCGCAAAGCCATGTGACAACCAAAATCCCAGATGAATTCAACTCAGACCCTCAGTTTTGCAACGGAATCCAGAGCAGACATGGTGCTCAGCTTCCCTCCCCAGCCGTGCCCACCTCCCCAGGCCACATGGCCGCAGCCCGCAGAGCCAGGGGGGCCTGTGTGACCACGGGGGCCAGCGGTCAGCAAGCTTCCTCTGCAAGGGGCCAGAGGGCAAGCATGCAGCTTTCAGGGCCACACGGGCTCTGCAGCCACTACTCAGCAGCAGCACCCGTGCTGGTGAAAGCAGCCCCAGACCGTCTGTGGACCCACGGGCACAGCTGCATGCCAGGAAACTTGATTCACAAAAGCAAGGCACAGTGTGGGTGCAGCGACAGGATGTTCACTTCCCATTGGAGGATCTGTCCACAGTGTCTGAAACATTTACAGCTAGAAAAAAGCCAGGCATTCCCAATTTGAGAAAGAAGCCCCCTCATCCCTGCACCCACAGAACTCCGCCTGCCCTTTCCAGACAATCTCCTGCCCCGCTGTGGAAACTCCAAGGCAGGAAGCAGGACGCCTGCCCCAGAGAGAGAAATCAAACATGGCGGCATAATTGGAATTTGCCATAACAGCAGTGTCCCCCAAATGCATCACCAGAGCACCCAAGAAATGACGCGTGTGGGAATAGCATGAACATGGGGGTGGCTCCGCGGAGGACGGGGGCCCCAGGGCTGCCTGAGCCTGAGGACGGCCCGCAGCCCCCGACTCTGTGACCGCACCACAGCCTCCACCCTCCGCAGTTGAAGTGTGCTGTGAGATCGCTGCAGGGGCCTGGGCCACCTCTGCCTCAGGGGACCTTAAAAAGCTCAACCACATCCATGTGGAGAGTGGCAGAAACTTCCACTGAGGATAATCACAGCCCACACAGAGCACCCCTTCACACCCTTCCCCTAAGGGGCGAGGCCCCTGGAAATCCCCGCTCTGATCTGCCAGCCTCGTGGCCCTGGGCTCTTGGCCTCAGTTTTCTCATCTGTGACCTGGGGACAGTGGCAGTCCCACCTGCAGCAATGCCATAAGGACCATCTGCAGGAAGGTGTGGAGGCCCTGCATGCAGCAAGCGCTCAATACATGCTTGCATATTCAGGTACACGTCTGTCTGCATTACCAGCTGTAAGGCCAGGCTGGCTTCCCTGCAATCTGGCTGCCCATGCACAGAGGGACCAGGGGACCCATGGCTCACCCTCAGTACTCAGCAAGGGGCACACCCTGGCCAACCATCCGTCCGCCACCTTCCACCTCGAGGGCCTCAGCCTCCTTGGAGCCTTGGTGGCCTGATCGCCCAGAAGCCAGGCAGACACCTTTCCTGCCCTGTGGCTCTGCTCTGTGATGGTGGCACCTTGGCCACACCCTGCAGACAGCTCTGGCACCTGTTGACAACCAGTTCCTGTCATTGCCCCCAACCTGCGCCTCCTTTGTTCAACAAGTTACATTCCCAATAACCCAGTCAGGACTGGGATCAGGAGCTTGCCTGGAAAGAGCCCGACATCACCCTTTTGGCTTTACTGGGCTTAAAGTCTCCATTACGATACTTAGCTGGAAAGCAGCCACAGATGATGCGTGTGGGAATGGCTGTGTGCCAATAAAACTTTATTTACAAAAACAGGTTCTGGCGGGATTTGGCCCAGAGACCACAGTGAGCCAACTCTTGGCCGAGAGTTGAATTTGCCACGATGGCTTTTCACACCTTCCACGAGCCAGCCGGCCCCACCCGAGACGTCTGCACCTGCCAGGTTGGTGGTGGGGAACGTGCTGAACCCATGCTCGACCTTCAGACCTTTTTCCGATTCACGGACGCCACCCCTCAGCCTGTCTGGTTTTTCTGGACTCTGTCTCCAAAAGCAGACTCACACCCTGTACCTTGGCAACGCCTGAGAACCTAGGAGCGCTTACATGCAGGGGGCTAGCCCAGCAAGATGTGTCCACTCACGACCCTGGAACCTGTATGTCCTTATTTGGGAATGGGGTCTCTGCATACGTAATCAAGGTCAGGATCCTAGATTATCTGAGTGCAGCAGCAAGTGTCCTTGTAAAAGGCAGAACAGGAGGAACAGACACAGGGAAGGTCACCTGAATGGGGACGGAGGCAGGGACTGGAGCGCTGAGGCCACAGCCAAGGGACGCCTGTGTCCAGCAGGAGCTGGGAGAGGCAGGAAGGAGCTCCTCTGGGAAGCTCAGAGGGAGTGTGGCCCTGCGGCCCCCTGGACTGCAGAGCTCTGACTCCCAGCACTGAGAGGGCGAATTCTCCTTGTTCGAAGGCCCAGCTGTGGTGCTTTATTCTGTTGGCCACAGGAAACTGATGACCACCCAAGTCACCGATTTCATTTTCAAACATGAACAGAAGCGGGGAGGTCAGAGCTGGGGGTCATTTTCAAACATGAACAGAAGCGGGGAGGTCAGAGCTGGGGGCCGACTCACCCCTCCCGCCTGCTGGAAGCTTCTCCGGCAGCTGACGCCCACCCCCTCATGCTCAGGCCGCCCCCTCCTCATCACGGACGATAAATCGATCCTGTTTTTAAAGCGCATCTAGAGATGAGTGCCGGGGGCAAAACGCTGCAGGAACTGGCACCAGAGAGACGGAAGCCCAGGGCTGAGACCAAGCCAGGTCAGGGCCGGGACACCAGAGCCCCAGGACGCAGCAGCTCTCCCTGGGACACAGCACGTGTGCCGGGGAGACGCAGGGCTGAGGGACTCAGGAGCAGATGGCCACTGGCCAGCTCCCCGGGGGCCAGGTCCAGAGGGCCCCAGCCACACCCTCCCAGGAGGCCTGGGCACCCGGGGGTCTCTCATCCAGTGGCTGAGGAACCACCGTCAGCCCCACCCACCCACCCTCCGGCTGCTCTGCACTCTTGGGCATTGGCTGCAACCTGGCCAGGGAAGGCTTTTGCAGGACTTGGAGGGTTCCCGGGGCTCTGGCAGGCAGCACTGGGCTGGGTGGAGGGCACCGGGTCATGATGGTGAAAGAAGACAAAGAGGAGACACCAAGAGAGGCCAACCAAGGCACAGAGACCAACGTGGAGCAAGCAGGCACACATGCACACACTCTTACACACACTCTGATACACACACAGATACGCACACACACTCATCCATGCACACTCATACACAAGCACACACAGGCACACACACTCATACATGCACACTCATACACAGGCATGCACATACATGCACACACACAGGCACAGTCATACATGTACACTCATGCACAGGCACGCAAACTCATACACAGACACGCACACACATACACTCATACACACAGATGCACACACACGCACACACACAAACATGCACACACACACGCATATGCACAGGCACACACATACATGCACACATACACAGGCACATGTACACTCACATGCACACACACAGGTACAGACATACACACAGGCATGTGCACACACTCATACATGCACACGCACTCATACACACAGGCAAATGCACACTCATACATGCACACACATGAAAATGCACACTCATGCACGAACACATACAGGCACACACTCATACACGCACACAGGCACACTTATACACACTTATACACACAGGCACACACGCACTCATACATACAGACAAGCACACACATACACAGGCACACTCACACTCATACACGAACACTCAGGCACACACTCATACACGCACACACAGGCACACTCATACATGCACACACGCATGCACACACTCATACACATCCATTCACACAGAGGTGCACACACTGATGCACACCCATGCAGACACCCGCACACACTTGCACACACAGACACATGCACACAGACAGGCATTTGAGCTCAAACACACACACACATACACACAAGTATTCACACACATGTGCACACGTGCACACAGACACACTCCCACACACAGGTGGTCACGGACACGTACTTGCACTTATTCTTGTGTGCACACACACAAACGTGCACTCATGCACTCACTGCTGGGGTCTGAATCTGAAATTCTGGTGTTGAAATCTTCCCCAAGGTGATGGGTTAGCTGGTGGGGCCTATGGGAGCCAATGAGGTACTCAGGGTGGAGCCTCAAGAATGGGACCAGTGCCTGATGAGAGGACCCCAGGGCGCTTCCTCCCCCTACACCATGTAAGGACAGAGAAAGCGCCATCTATGTAGAGGACATAGTCCTCACCAGACACCCAGGACACGGTCCTCACCAGACACCTAAGCTGCCTTGATCTTGGGCCTCCAGCCCCCAGAACTGTGAGCGATGACTGGCTGTCGGAGCCGCCCAGGTGGTGGCATTCGCTAAGAGCCGCCTGAGCTAAGACAGCCACACAAGCGCACACTCACACATACACTCTTACACACCCAAATGCTCACACTTGCTCACACGTGCACACGCTCCCACGGTGTGTACAGGTGTACACGTGCATTCTCACACACACACGCACACGCACGTGCACACGCGCTCCCCCTGCAATCACCTCCACAGCTACAGGGGAATGAGGCATCCAGGATGAGCCTTGGGACTTGGGTGGGGGAGGGAGGCCTGGGGACCCTTCTGGGGTGGGGGCTGGGGTCGGGGGCTTTCCTGGACACGTGGGGCTGAGAAGCCCACCAGACGCCGGGCGGCGATGCACACAGGCAGTTGGACGCAGGCGTCTGGAGATGTAAAAATAACCGTGGAGTCATGAGCACACGGAAGGCCTTACAGCCAGGGAGGGCGGAGAGCCGGGGAGGGCGGGAGGGGAGAAGGAGGAGGGGGAGAAGCCACAGGGAGGATGGAGCGGGCAGGCATGGTGGCCCAGGGAAGGCAGGGGCACGTGCGGGCCAGGGACATAGCGGGGGAGTCCCCGCCCACACTGAACACGATGGGAGTCCGCAGAAGTGGCTGTGGGACAGCCCTTGGAGGTCACAGTGACCTTGAGGCCCTGCCTTAGCAATGCAGGTGGTAGCAGCCTGAGGGGACCCTACTGGGGGTGCAGCAGCCTGGAGCCGTGCCCAGAAGCTGGGCAGGGGCGACGGGGGCGGCCATCAACCAGGCTGGCCTGCTGGTGCCTCCTCAGACCAGGCCACAGCCAGGACACACGGGACCAAGATCCAGTGCCTAGCCCCGGCCCCATTCACAATCTGGTTCAGGAAGGAAACATGAGGGCGCCCCTGCCTTGCACAGGTGTTGAAGGCGTGGTGCAGGTGGGCCCCCCAGACATCACCAGGGGCAGCCCAGGATGAGGCTCCGGATGCCAGGCCCAGGCCCTCGCGCCCACCTCTCCATGGCCCTCAAGAGCCCTGTGAGTGGCGGAGGATGCAGGCAGGGAAGCAGCCGTCCCAAGTCACCGTTTCCACCTGTGGAGCTGAGAGCTGAACCCCGGCTCTCTGATTCCCTGTCCTGAGGCGGGGGCTGCGGGAAACTCGCCCTGTTCTTGATGTTTCCATGGGGAGAGGATAACTGGCCACCACCCACGCCCAGTCTTCAGCCCAGAGGCACAGGAAATCCACCGCCAGGAGGCTCTGCTCAGGAAGGGCCGACCCAGTTTCCACCCCCGGCCCCTCGTTAGCAGCGCTGCCCACTGTGGGGGGCAGGGCCCCAGCACAGCACCAGCCGTGGGGCAGCTCCGGGGCCTATGGGGCACCTGCCAAGGGGCTCCTGGCTCCTGCGCTGTCTCCGTGGGGTCCCTCCTGCAGGACAGGCTCAGTCCCACCAGGCTGCCTTTGAGGGCGACACGGAAAAGGGGACCCTGCCCTCCGAGGACTCAGCATTAGAACCCAGAGCAGGGATGGGGGAGACTAAGCAAGCACCCAGTCGTCAGCCTGGGGGCAGGTGCAGAACTTCCAGCCAGCTGCGGGGGGCAAGGTTTGGGCTGTCTGGGGGGAACTGGGGTCTGCCCAGCAGTCTGTGTCTTGGGCCAGATTCCTCGGGTTTCTGCACCTCAGCTTCCCTTCCATGGTGACTGCAAGACCCTGCCAGCTCCAGGACTCGGGCCCTCCCGGTAGCTTTTCTGAGCTGGATGAAGCCCCCAGGGACAGCCCCTGTGGGAAGCGGGTCCCTCCAAATGTCCGGCCCGGGGCCACACCCTCCACAGGATGTCAAGAACGCTTGCCTTGCCACCCCCAGCCGCTGCGCCAGGGAGGAAGAAGAGAGGGGCTGGGCCAGGTGCTGGTGGGCCGGGTCACCAGCAGAGAGTCCTGGGCCACGACTGGACACAGACCTCCCTCCTCCCCCGGGGCCCTGCCCAGAAGGGGACGCACACACGCATCCTGCAGTCAGGACGCAGTGGAGACCTCGAGGAACGCAGCCCCACTGCAGGGCACCCTACAGTCCCACACCGCGGCAGACGGCCCGACATCCACTGGCCATGCCAGGCACTGTGGCTGCGCTACCCTTTGATAAAAGGTGTTTCCCTTTTGTTCGCTAACTAAACTTTGCCACAAGAGAAAGACGTGCTTATGATTGAGAAAAACACAAGGAGGAGAAAGGTGCCCGTGGAAAAGGTGCACATCTGGGCCCTTCCCAGAAGGAAATCACCGCTGCTAACAAAAAGAACCCTGCCTGTCTTACAAGGAAGCAAACAGGACCCTTTCTCTCTCCCTCACACCAAGAGTGCTGTCTGCTCCTCCAGGGCTGGGGCCTGCTCCCGCCAGGCCAGGCCCATCCACAAGGGAGGTGGTCTCCAGCTCTGAGCGGGAAGGCAGCTGGGTGAAGGCAAAGGGGGCGGCATCCAGGGAGGCTCATGAGGGGCCAGGAGGAAGAGGCATCAGGGCCTCTGAGCAGAGAGGAGGTGCCAGGCTGGCCTGGTCAAGGTGGGGAGGTGGGCGTGAGAACTCCGCTCTGTCCCATCGCCTCATCTGACTGACCTCTGGGCCACCCCACAGGGTTTCCGTTTCAGTCCCAGGCTGCTGGAGTGACCAACACAGAAAGCAGGTGTCCAAAGCAATGGGTCCCAGGCCAGGGAGTTGGTGGGTGCTAGGGACATCTGGCCGCAAGGCTCGGAATGCACATCCACCCAGAGGGGGCAGGGCACCTTCCACGACCCCACATCACCTCCCACGCCAGTCCCACGAGGCTGCAGATCTCAACTGCGCGGGATACGGGGTGACCCAGCCGACGCTGGGGAGCCACCACGTTCACCTAGAGACTCACAGATTGTCCCACCTGGGGGACCCATTGCCAGCTCCCATCACTCCGCTCAGGCACTCAGCAGGCCTGGGGAGCGCACCGTCTTGAGCCTGGCAGGCCCTGCCCCCTGGGACTCTCTGATCCAGAAAGAAAAGCCTCCCAAGCGGGACAAAGACCTCTCCCACAATGCTCCTCTTGGGCTGCTGTCCCGCATGCCTTCCTGGGCTGTGGCCTCTCTGGTCTGCACCGGCTCCAGCTCAGCACTATCTACCCATCAAGCACCACCTGCCCCACCACAGCCCTGGCCCAGCCACAGCTGACCAAAGCCTGTCGTCCGCCCCAGCCTGGCAGGGCCTCTCTGCCCAGACACCACCCCTTCCTATACCAGGTCCCCTGCAGCCCCGGAGGACAAAGACACCCTTCCAGGCTCTGATGGTGCTCCCGCAGCTCCAGGCAGGGGGTCTGGGCACGGAGGGCTGAGTGAAGTGACTGGTGTGCAGCCCAGGCCCTGCAAGGGGAGGTGGAGGCAGGCAGGAAGTGCCTTCCTCCAGGACCACCTGAGGTCCTGCAGAGGGGACCCAGGAGGGAACCCTGCTCCACACCCTCCCTGGGAGCCACAGACACCCCTCCTGGATGACGCTCTGGCAGGCCTATGGCGTACAGCCCCCCGGTGCACGCAGGCCGAGCATCCCACCCAGACCGGGGCCTGGCCGGCTCCACCGCACCTGTCCTCTGGAGCAGCTGCAGGCCCGGCTCAGCCCTCCCCACAGGCCAGCGCTGCAGGCGGCCTGGGCTGCAGGCCTGGGGGCTCCGTGTTGACCCTCCCCAAGCTGGGGTACTGGCTCAGGGCGGGAACTGCGGGGGACCCCTGCCTCCTCCCAGAGGACTGTTCTCCCAGCAATATGGCAGTCACTCTGCCCCCTACCCCACCACAGCCCAGCCTCTCCTCTGCCTGGGAGGGGCCCAGGGTCAGCGCCCACCCACACAGCACCCCTGGAGGCTGGGTTCCGGGACCCTGCTCTGAGCGTTTCCACAAGCACAGCTCAACCCTCAGGCACGTGGGGTTTTGCTTCTGGGGTACCCCTTGCTGCTCTGCTGGGGGGCTCAGGGCCTGCATCCCCTCCGCCTCCAGGGCCACCAGGCAGCCCCCGGGCCTCAGTCTGCCCTGCTGGAAAGAGGGTTCTTCCGTCCGGGCCCCCACTGCGCTCCCAGGGGCGCCGTGGGGTCCGGGGTCCGCGCGGGGCTCTCCGGTTTCCCGGCGGGGTGACGGCGGCGGCGATTTCTGGCGAGCTAGCATTCCTGCCGGGGGGGCCTCGGTAACCGGGGTCACTAGGCCCCCCGCGCCCACCGTCCCCCGCCCGCCCCGCTCACCTGCCACGGGCGACGGCTTGCGCAGCACCAGCCACCTACTCTTCCACTGCGGGGACAGGGGGGAGCGTGAGCCGCCGCCCGCGCCCGCGCCCCCCCGCGCCCCCGCCGCGCCCCGACCTTCTTGCCGTCCCGCAGCTTGACCTGGCCCTCCACCAGCGCCGCCTCGGTCATCTTCTGTCATGGTTCCGCGCCGCCGCGCTCGCCCCGGCGCCCCAGCCCAGGGTCACTTTCAAAATAGCTCCCAGGGCCCTGGGCTGGGCCAGGAGGGCGGGCCCGCGGGCAGGGCGGCGACACCGGCGACTCCAGGGCCGGCGCGGGCGGGGCCCCTTCTCCTGCGGGCGGCTCCGCCACCCCCACGGGCCCCTCTGGCCCCACCGTCCCGCGGCGGCCGCCGGAGCCCCCCGCCCTCTGGAGCGAGCGCACCATCTGGGCTCAGACGCCCAGACCAGCGCCTGCGGGGGTCGGGCGGGGGCTCCTTTTTCAAAAAGCAGAGAGAACCACCCAGCAGAAATTGGCCCCGCTCTGGGCACTGCTCCCGACTTTAAAGTTGGTCTTCAACCAATCCGGCCTCCCAGACTGGCATCTGCTCCTCCCGCCACCCCAGGGGTCACCAGACACCCCCACAACAGACTGGGCACAGGCAGCCCAGGCCTAGGACTCTCTCATGTCCCCAGGCTTCCCCCACACTGAGGTGACCCTCCCCAGGCAGACAGTAGGGGTCCAGGAGCCCTGGCAGCCTCCATCTCTTCCTACATTTCTGTTCCCATTAGGATGCAGGGACCCCAGTGCAGGCCGGCGGGTTCAGCAACCGCAGTGCCACCTCAATGCCTCTAGTCTCCATCTCTTCTGCCCCATCCCCAGATAAGCGCAGGCCCTGGTTAGGCCAGCCTGGTCCAACGGGTAGGGGAGCTGCCTGCTTTGTAAAGGACCTGCCAGCAGCCCTCCCAGCTGGGTGGTTTGCGTTTCTGGACTCCCCCTCCTTGACCCTGTGGCTCCAGTCCAGCTGTCCCCAAGCTCTGGCCTGGGCATTAGATGTTACATCCAGGTTCTTCTGGAGAGAGGTCATGTGCTTTGGGGGACCTGGCAGGTCCGCCCCTTGGGTGTCAGCCCCTTCCAAGAGACGGCCTCCACCACCCTGGGGTCAGGGACACCCAGAAGACACGGGAACAGCAGTGGTGAGGGGCGATGGTGCCCCGGAAAATAAGCACGTGGACAAGCAGTGAAACTCCGTCCACATGCCCCACCCCAGACCCCATCCTCACAGGGCTGACGGTTCTGGGGGGAGAAGAGGGAAGGGGTAGACAGTGTCCTGTTGGGAGGAGACATCTTCATTTCATCCCATCCAGACCCTAGGCTGGGCTCTGTCTGCCTTGTACTGAAGAGGAAATGGAATCAGGGCAGCGTGAGGCCTTACAGTCAGGACTGAGCCACATGGACTGACCTGAGAGCAAGGCTCAGAGGCATCGGGAGCCCTGGACACCCCTCCCCACTGCCCCTGTGATCCAAGAGGCAGGTCTCAGGTGGGCCACAAGGGTTGGTTTTGATGCTTCAGTGATGTCTGGTCAGGGCCTCACGCAAGGCAGGGGACACCAGGCCCAGGAAGCAGATCTTTGCATCCCCCACCCACCCCTGCAGTCACCTGTGCAGCCACCAGCCGCCTTCCACAGAACAGTTGCTGGGCCACAGAGCCCCATTCATGCTCCCCACACATCCCAGGCCCCCAGGGGGCTGGCCCAGGACAGCCGGTGCGGAGGCGGAGGCGGGGGCGGCTGGGGCTGTAGCCACAGACACATCCGCTGCCCTGGGCGCCTGGCACTTGCTCATCCCTGCAGGGAGGGGCAGGGCCCCACTGCATTCCTGAGTGCTGGCCTGGGCCCAGGCTCCTGCCATGCCTGGCAGTTGCACCTGCTCCCACACAGCCTGGAACACACAGGATGCCGGAGGGCAGACAACTCCCTTCTCTGCTCCATGCGGCTCCAGGGCTGCTGAAAGGTGGGGAAAGCTTCCTGCAGGAGGAGGAGGTGGCCTGGCTGCCACTCCCAGACTGACCGAGAGCTCTGTGACCCTGGGCAAGCTCCTGCCCTGCTCTGTGCCTCAGAAGTTATAGCCAGAAGTTTCCCCAGAAGTTATAGTCAGGGTTGCTAGTTGCAGATGGAGAAATAGGCTGGCCGCTGAGCAGGAAGGGGTTGATTGGAAGCAAATTAGGTCTCCAAGAACCAAGGGGAAGGCTGGAGAGCTGGTGGGCAGTGAAAGCAGAGCCACATCCTGAGACAGGAGGACACCGTAGCCCAGCCCCACAGCACAGCTGGGCTCCACACGAGGGGCAGGGCCACCACCTTCAAAGGAGCCCGCAGTCTCAGGTCACAGCTGCACCCCTGACTGACCACAGACAGAGCCATGCTGCTGCTGGACACTGTGGCCAGGAAAACTGCCATCTCTGCCAGACCCCGTTGCCGTGGTGCATTGCTGCCCACCAGTGCCAGACCCCGTTGCCGTGGTGCATTGCCGCCCACCAGTGCCAGACCCCGTTGCTGTGGTGCATTGCTGCCCACCAGTGGCTCTGCAGCCAAGCGACCTGTCCCTCACTAGCCACACCACCTTTAGCCACCATGTGATCTTACTGGTCTCAGCTTCCTCTTCTACCTTGATACTGTGATGAGCCCCCAGGGAGATCATGTCCATGAGCATCTTTCAAAATGATCCTGGGTTTTCCAAGGGGATTCCAAGGGGATGATGGGGACCAGGGGTGGGCTGCTTTGTCTTGCATCTCTAAGTGGCCTGGTGTGTGGGAGAGAAACAAGTCAGCTGAGCGTGGCAAACTCTGTGCCCTGTAGTCATACGAGTTCGTGCATCCTTATTTCCCAGTACCACACCCCTGATCAGGTAAGGCTATACGAGTGAGTTCTGGCCAGTAAGGCATGGGTGGATGGGGTGACCAACACTTCTGGCCTGCCCGTAGGATGCCTGATACGGTTTGGCCGTGTCCCCACCCAAATCTCATCTCAAATTGTATTAATATTAATAGCTCCCACAATCCCCATGTGTTGTGGGAGGGACCTGGTGGGAGGTAAATGAATCATAGGGGTGGGGTTTTCCTGTGCTGTTCTCATGATAGTCAATAAGTCTCACAAGATGTGATGTTTTTATGAAGGGCAGTTCCCTACACACTCTCTTTGCCTGCCGCCATGTAAGATGTGCCTTTGCTCCTCCTTCACCTTCCGCCATTTCCCTTTGTCTTCAGCAAGCACCTCAGCAGTTCGTGTTTTATTTTCCTAGTGGAGTGACCCAAATCTTCATTCCTGAAGGATCTGGGGATTTGCAATCCTGCCTGGATTGGGCTGTTGCAGTTTCCCATTGACCTTAATTACAGGGCATGATAATATTGACAGACGCCCTAATGGATCTTTTGTATTCTATGCATACTCTTCCTTACCTCTGTTGTGGAGTAGGGGACTGATTCCATCTCGATAGTCTGGGTCAATCACCCCAGCCAACACCGTAACTCCTTCTTAGCCCATTGACTTAAAGGTAGGAGGACCCCAAAGTGTCCAGATGGCAATCTTAACTTCTAGCTTAATGGAACCATTGTGTCTCCTGGTGGCAGCGTTCCTCCCTCTGGAACTAAGACCTCTAGGCCAGCAGAACATAATGTCGTGGGGAAAGGAAGCAAAAATGTTGCTACTTAATCACTAGGGGTGATGGTGAGTGGTGCCACTTCCACTTCCACTTCCACCCCCTTGATTCCTGGACCCATGAATCCTGGCTATGGGAGAAACAGGACCATATACTGGACGCTGATGCAGAGCATACACGGCCTTCTGGAGAACTTTGCCCCAGCCCTGCAAAGTATTGTCACCTGGTTGGCATTGTAATTGTGACTTCAAAAGGCCATTCCACCGTTCCATCAATCCAGCTGCTTCAGGACGAAGGGGAACATGGTAAGACCAGTGAATTCCATGAGCATGAGCCCACTGCCACACTTCTTCAGCTGTAAAGTGAGTGCCTTTGTCAGAGGCAATGCTGTGTGGAATACCATGACAGTGGATAAGGCATTCCGTGAGTCCACAGATGGTAGTCTTGGCAGAAGCATTGCATGCAGGACAGGCAAACCCATATCAGGAATAAGTGTCTGTTCCAGTGAGGACAAACCTCTGCCCCTTCCATGATGGAAGAGGTCCAATATCATCAACCTGCCACCAGGTTGATCACCTCAAAGAATGGTGCCATATTGAGGGCTCACTGCTAGTCTCTGCTGCTGGCAAATTGGGCACTCAGCAGTGGCTGTAGACAGGTCAGCCTTGGTGACTGGAAGTCCATGTTGCTGAATCTCCATGCGTAACCTCCATCCCGGCCACCACGGCCACTTTGTTCATGGGCCCATTGGGTGATGACAGGGGTGACTGGGGAAAGAGGCTGAGTGGTGTCCACAGAACAGGTCATCCTGTCCACCTGATTATTAAAATCCTCTGCTGATGTCACCCATCGGTAAGCACTCACATGGGATACAAATATCTTCACAATTTTTGACCACTCGGAGAGGTCCATCCACATACCTTTCCCCAATTTCTTTGTCACCAATTTTCCAATCGTACTTCTTCCAAGTCCCTGACCATCCAGCCAAACCACTGTCTACAGCCCATGAATCAGTACATAATCACACACCTGGCCATTTCTCCTTCCATGCCAAGTGCACAACCAGGTGCACGGCTCGGAGTTCTGCCCACTGGGAAGATTTCCCTTCACCGCTGTCCTTCAGGGACATCCTAGAAAGGGGCTGTAGTGCAGCAGCTGTCCACTTTTGGGTGGTGCCTGCATATTGTGCAGAACCATCTGTGACCCAGGTCTTGGTCTTCTCTTCCTCTGTCAAATGGTTGTTGCAGGCCCAAAAAGTGAGGGTCATGATCAACTCAGTATACCACTGGAGGCTAGATGAGTAAACAGCAAACTGGTCTCCTAAAAGCAGGTTGTTGGCAAACTGACAAACTGCATATGCTGCCCAGAAGGAATGCTGAGGGCAGTCACGACCCAGGCACAAGTGTTTCTTGTGATTAGGCAAATCTGAAGCCTGTTAGCAATCATGTGAACCTGTGATCAATGAAGCAGCTGACCAATCGTTACCTCCTGCTCCCTGCTCTTTCTACTTAATAAATATGAAGGGCTATAGACGTTCACCATGGCTGCCCTTGCTCTCTAGAAGCTGAGTGCCCTCATCTTCCCCGGCCCCTTCCTTTAAGATAGTTTCTTTTGTTTCTTGTTTTCATTTGTATGTTCATCCTCCTTCGTTCAGTCCCGTAGTAACTGTGGCAACCCGTGGCAAATGATCATAGGGAACTCCTCATGAGGCCATTGGCGCAGGCTGGGGGAGAGGAGGCAGGTGGCAGGAACGGAAACCATGCGCATTTGAGCTACTTCCTCATGTAAAACTTACTTGTGCCCTCAGGACCTGCTGGAGCCCGATCATGTATACACCACTTCCATGTGATGATGGAATGCCGCTGTGCGTGACCCACTTTATGGCTAGATGGGTCAGAAAGCACCCAGTTCATGATGGGCAGTTCAGGCTGCATGGTGACTTGATGACCCATAGTCAAACGTTCAGTTTCCACCAAAGCCCAGTAACAGGCCAAGAGCTGTCTCTCAAAAGGAGAATAGATATCTGCAGAAGATGGCAGGACTTTGCCCCCAAATCCTAGAGGCCTGTGCTGTGATTCACCTATGGGGGCCTGCCAGAGGCTCCAAACAGCATCCCTCTCTGCCACTGACACCTCAAGCATCACTGGATCTGCTGGGTCATATGGCCCGAGTGGCAGAGCAGCTTGCACAGCAACCTGGACCCGTTGCAGAGCCTTCTCCTGTTCTGGACCCCACCCAAAACTGGCAGCCTTTCAGGTCACTAGATAAATGTGCCATAGTAACACACCCAAATGAGGAATGTGTTGCCTCCAAAATCCAAATAGGGCCACTAGGCATTGTGCTTCTTTCTTGGTTTTAAGAGGGTCCAAATGCAGCAACTTATCCTTCACCTTAGGAATATCTCAACAGTCCCCAAACCACTGGACCCCAAGAAATTTCACTGAGGTAGAAGCTCCCTGAATTTTAATTGGATTTATTTCCCATCCTCTGACACACAAATGTCTCACCAGTAAGTCCAGTGTGTTTGCTACTTCTTGCTCACTTAACCCAGTCACCATAATGTCATCAACGTAATGGACCAGTGTGATATCTTGTGGAAGTGAAAAGCAATCAAGGTCTCTCTGAATAAGATTATGACATAAAGCCGGAGAACTGATATGCCCCAGAGATAGGACATTAAAGGTATATTGTTGGCCTTGCCAGTTGAAGGCAAATTGCTCCTGGTGGGCCTTATGGACAGGAATGGAGAAAAAGGCATTTGCCAAGTCATTGGCTGCAAACCAGGTACCAGGAGATGAGTTAATTTGCTCAAGCAATGAAACCACATCTGGTACAGCAGCTGCAGTTGGAGTCACCACTTGCTTAAGCTTACAATAATCCACTGTCATTTTACAAGATCCATCTGTCTTCTGCACAGGCCAAATGGGAGAGTTGAATAGGAATGTGGTGGGAATCACCACCTCTGAGTCTTTCAAGTCCTTGATGGTGGCACTAATCTCCACAATCCCTCCAAAGATGCAATATTGTTTTTGATTTACTATTTTTCTAGGTAGACACAGCTCTAATGGCTTCCGTTTGGCCTTCTCCACTATAATAGCCCTCACTCTACCAGTCAGAGAGCCAGTGTAGGGGTTCTGCCAGCTGCTAAGTATGTCTGTGCCAATTCTGCATTCTGGCACTGGGAAAATGACCACAGGATGAGTCCGGGGACCCACTGGACCCACCATAAGTCAGACCTGAGCTAAAACTCCATTAATTGCCTGACCTCCATAAGGACCTACTTAACTGGAAGACCACAATGACATTTTGGGTCCCCTGGAATCAATGTCATCTTAGAGCCAGTGTCCAGTAGTCCCCAAAATGTCTGATCATTTCCCTTTCCCCAACGCAGTTACCCTGGTGTAAGGCTGGAGGTCTCCTTGGGGAAGGAGGGGAGAAAGATTAACTGCATAGGCGGGCATGGTGGCTCACACCTGTAATCCCAGCACTTTGGGAGGCCAAGGCGGGCAGATCACGAGGTCAGGAGATGAAGACCATGCAGACTAATGTGGTGAAAACCTGTCTCTACTAAAAATATTAAAAATTAGCCAGGAGTGGTGGCGGGCGCCTGTAGTCCCAGCTACTTAGGAGGTTGAGACAGGAGAATGGCATGAACCTGGGAGGCAGAGCTTGCAGTAAGCCCAGATTGCGCCACTGCACTCCAGCCTGGGGGACAGAGCGAGATTCGGTCTCAAAAAAGAAAGAAAAGAAAAGAAAAGAGAAAAGAAAAGAAAAGAAAGAGAGAAAGAGAGAGAGAGAAAGAGAGAGAGAGAAAGAAAGAAAGAAAGAAAGAAAGAAAGAAAGAAAGAAAGAAAGAAAGAAAGAAAGATTAACAGCATAAATTGCCAGTAGTGTAGTGGAGTCCTTCCTCAAGGGAACCCAGCCTTCCCTTCATTCAAGAGGTTCTGGGTTTGTAAACTGTCTCAAGTCTGGAAATTGATTGAGGTGCTGTGATTCTCTGTTTTTATAATTCATATTAGTCTTTTGTCCATTCAACCTAGAAGTTTTTTGCTTATATAAATTAAGTAGGATTGCAGTAGACTTCCTATCAATTTCACTTTTTAGGAACACTGTGATTAATTAGCCAATGCCAGAGCTCTACACGAGTCAGACTATTCTGATTGCCACTTTGCCTCTGCTGTCCATTATGGTAGCTATGCCCACCTTGCCTTTGATGGTTGAGTGCTGCCACTTGGCCCCTGCCACCTCAGGATCCAGTTATTCCACCATATTTAAATTTTGTAGTTGAGTGACTGCGGTTCACACCCTTAGATCTGACATACAGAGAAGAGCAATTACAGGGCCCTTCAAAGATGCAGGTGCTGCCCTCAAAAATCTATTTCACAAGACATTGGTCAAGGGTATATCTTCTGGACACTCCCAGCTGGGATGAGTAGGTCTAAAGTGACTAATCCACTCCACCATCCCAGTCTCCCTAAGCCTTTGGATTCCCCTCCCCTACATTAAGCCAAGGGAGATCAGGCAGTTCAAGCTCACTCACAGTGGGCCATCTTTTAATCCATATTTCAGTCAACCAAGCAAATAAACTATTAGAACCTTTTTTAACTCCTGGGCTGTGACATTAAATGCACAGTCCCTACTTAGTGGGCCCAAATCAATAAACCCAGCCTGATCCAACTCTATGTTCCTTCCAACATTATCCCACACCCTTAATATCCATTCCCATGCCTGTTATCCAGATTTCTGTTTATATCAGTTAGAGAACTCAAATGGTTCTTTTCAAGTGTAGCACACCTCCTCGTGGGTCACACTCTCAACCTCACCTCTAGAGGCCCGCCAGGACTTTAGTCTAGTTATAGGTCTAGAAGCAAACAGGGATGTCGGGGGTGATTCCTCAGGAGAATCAACATTATCTTGCCTGGCAACTGCCTCAGGAGTGGCCATCACTGTTGCCTCAGGTAGCGCAGGATTTATCCCCTCAGATCCATGTGGAAAGGCTGATGGCAGCACGGGTCAGGGGGGGAATATTGTCACTACTGGGGATGGGGAAGCTCTTTCTTCTAGTAAATAAAGGTTCATCAGTGTTTACAAATTCAGCATCCCCAGCTTCATCAGGATCCTCCCATACGTCCCCATTCCAAGTTGCAGGGTCCCATTCTTCTCCAATCAATGCACTCACTCTAACAGTGGACACTTGGTGAGGCTGTGCACATACCTTTCATTGCAGGTCAGTCACTCGCATGGTAAGAGCCTGTGTCTGTTTTTCCATGATTTCAGCTCTTTCTCTACAGGAGAAAAGACTCTCACTGAGGGCAATCTTAGAAGATTTGAGGCTCAGTCTCTGCTTCTGAAGCTGGGAGTTAGAATCCCTGAGTTCATCATTTTCTTTCATCACTTTGTCCACTGAACTTTAGGAGCAACCAACCAGCTTCATTATCTTCCTTGGTTCTCCACACATGGTCAAAGGTATTATGTATAGAGTCACTAAACTCCTTGCCTCTCATGACTGATAAATCAGGAGAGTCAAATGCGTTTTTTTTGCATAATTCTCTAAACAGTTCATGCCAAGGACTGTCAGCGTTCTCCATACCATTAGAAGTAGAGTCCTTGGCATTTTGGGGTCTATTCATATTAAGCAGGCAACTCCAGAAACCCCAAAACCAACAAAAGAACTCCATCCTTAATATTCTGTTCCTCTAGAACCACTCCTGGTACCAAAATCTGTATTAGGGTTCTCTAGAAGGACAGAACTAATTGGATATATATATATATATATATATAAAGGGGAATTTATTAAATATTAACTCACACGACTACAAGGTCTCACAATAGGCCGTCTGCAAGCTGAGGAGCAAGGAGAGCCAGTGTGAGTCCCAAAACTGAAGAACTTAGAGTCCAATGTTCAAGGGCAGGAAGCATCCAGCACGGGAGAAAGATGTAGGCTGGGAGGCTAGGCCAGTCTAGTCTTCTCATGTTTTTGTGCCTGCTTATATTCTAGCCACGCTGGCAGCTGATTAGATGGTGTCCACCCAGATTGAGGGTGTGTCTGCCTTCCCCCAGCCCACTGGCTCAAATGTTAATCTCTTTTGGCAGCACCCCCACAGACACACCCAGGATCAATACTTTGCATCCTTCAATCCGATCGAGTTGACACTCAGTATTAAACATCACAGTGGACCTTCCTAAAAGTGCGTCTTCCTCTCCTTGTCCACTGATTCAACTGTTAATCTCTTCTGGCAATACCCAGAAACACCCAGATACACTCAGAAACAATAATTTACATCCTTCAACCCAGTCAAGTTGACACTTAATATTAACCATCACAACTAAGAACAACTTTATGTCAATGAATATAAAAAATTTGACAGATGAATTATTTTCTTTTTCTATGAGACAGAGTCTCGCTCTGTTGCCCAGGCTGGAGTGCAGTGGCAGGATCTCAGCTCACTGCAACCTTCACCTCCCAGGTTCGAGTGATTCTCCTGCCTCAGCCTCCCAGGTAGCTGGGATTACAGACACCTGCCACCATGCCCGGCTAATTTTTGTATTTTTAGTAGAGATGGGGTTTCACCATGTTGGCCAGGCTGGTCTCGAACTCCTAACCTTGTGAGCCACCTGCCTTGGCCTCCCAAAGTGCTGGGATTACAGGCATGAGCCCCTACACCCGGCTGACAGACAAATTTATAAAAGTATAACCTCCTGTCACTGGCTCAAGAAGAAATAAAACTAGTCCCATAACTATTAAAGACATTGAATCAGTAGTTAAACATAATCCTGTAAAGAGAACACCAAGACACGTAATTTTATGGGTGAATTCCATTTAACTTTCAAAGGATAGATCCTTCCAACTATATACAGAATTTTCCAGTGAATTTTGATAAAAGAAGAACTTATTTTATGAGGCTGGGATAACCTTGATAACAGTCATTCAGAGAATATAGGAAAGGAAGATTACAGGCCAATCTCATAAACATACATGCAAAATCCTAAATAAAACATAAATTTTAAAAAGTTTTTAAAAACCAATACAGCACGTATTGGTCAGGGTACCAATAGGTGGGTACACATGGTGGAACAGTTCAAGGAGGGTTTTTATATACAAAGCTGTGGTCAAAATGTGGACAATCACAGTCGGAAACTTGGGAGCCTGGGCTCGGTTAAGGTGGAGGGGCCACACCAGTTCTAGAATCCTGGCAATGGCGGGAGTGGACCCCGGAGCCTCAGAAGGAGAAAGTCATTTACATCTTCAGAGCAGTGCTGACCTTCAGTCCCAGGATGCAGCCAACCTGAGGGTACTTGTTTGCTACGGGGACCATAATAAACTACCACAGACTGGGGGCCTTCGACAAGAGAAGCTTATCACCTCACAGTTCTGGAAGCCAGAAGTCCAAAACCCAGGTGGCAGTAGACTTGGCTCCCTTGGAGGCCGGAAGGGAACACCTGCTCCAAGCCTCTGGCCCTGGTTTATGGACGGCCATCTTTTCCCCGGGACTCTCCCATCGCCTTCCCACTGTACACGTCTGTGTCCTGTAAAAAGAAGCCATTCAAAACCAAAGCTGTTGGAACTTTAAATTATTTTGCGTTTTCAAGGAACATGATTATAGGGCCTGAGTTGCATACGACAGGCAGCTGTAACCTTTGTTCCTCTGATTTATAGATTAGCCTTTTCTTTACCTCCATTGTTTTGTAAAATGTTACAAACGACTACAGGACACCAGGGAAGACCCCTTCCCTCTTCATGTTGATCTTCACTGTTCACTGTAGATTTGCTCCCCCCGGACTTCTCTTACACAGAGACCTCACTGGCCACCACCTGGTCTAAGACAGAACGTTCAATCTACTCTTTCAAAGTGGAAAAGGAAAAGAAGCTGTGATTATTCGAATTGCTGTGACTCATAAACCAGCCTTGCATGGGAAACACGATAACCCTGTTAAATTTGTTTTTTTTCCGCCTATATGAGCAAGACCTTAACTTTTTGGCTTTGGGGCACTGGCCCTAATCCTCTGGAGTCTGTGTGTCCCGAGTGGCTATTTTCAGCTTCGTGCCTGCATATGCTCTTTTAAACTGGATTCTGACCCTTTCGACTATTTTGGGTGGACAGTCCAAATTTCCTCCTCTTATTAGGACACCAGTCATTTTCAGTTAGTGCCCATCCTAATGACCTAATTTGAACTTGACTTCCTTTTTAAACATTCTATCTCCAAATGCAGTCCCATGCTGGGCTACTAGGGGTTAGGACTTCAACATCTGAATTAATTAATTTATTTGTTAAAACAGGATCCTGCTCTGTACCCAGGCTGGAGTGCAGTGGCGTGATCACGGCTCACAGCAACCTCCACCTCCTGTGCTCAGGTGATCCTTCCCCTTCAGCCTCCTGAGTAGCTGAGACTACAGGTGCGTGCCACCATGCCTGGCTAATTTTTTTGTAGAGACTGGGTTTTGTCATGTTGCCCAGGCTGGTCTTTTTTTTTTTTTGAGACGGAGCCTGGCTCTGTCGCCCAGGCTGGAGTACAGTGGCCGGATCTCAGCTCACTGCAAGCTCCGCCTCCCGGGTTTATGCCATTCTCCTGCCACAGCCTCCCGAA
Source organism: Piliocolobus tephrosceles (assembly GCF_002776525.5). Classification (NCBI taxonomy): domain Eukaryota; kingdom Metazoa; phylum Chordata; class Mammalia; order Primates; family Cercopithecidae; genus Piliocolobus; species Piliocolobus tephrosceles. The sequence goes on from NC_045436.1 coordinate 181,243,631, forward strand.
TAGCTGGGACTACAGGCGCCCGCCACCTTGCCCGGCTAGTTTTTTGTATTTTTTAGTAGAGACGGGGTTTCACTGTGTTAGCCAGGATGGTCTCGATCTCCTGACCTCGTGATCCGCCCGTCTCGGCCTCCCAAAGTGCTGGGATTACAGGCTTGAGCCACCACGCCTGGCCTCAGGCTGGTCTTGAATTCCTACCTGGGCCTCCCAAAGTGCTGGGACGACAGGTGTGAGCCACTGTGCCCAGCCATCAAATGAATTTTAGAAGGACATAATTCCACCTGAAACACGGAGGTGACCCCAAAGAAAGGGAGCCAGGAAAATACATGCCTAGTCTCTCTTTCCTGCCCCGATCTCCTGCTGAAGCTCCCAATAGCCCAACAAGAAACAACAGTATGCACAGCCCACTGCAGACCACACAGGTCAGCCTCCCCAGGCAGAGCACAAGGGGAACAAGCAGGGCACAAGTGGGAGGGGCAAAGGGAAGACCCCAGCTCACACTCCAGCTCAATACCATTCACTCCAGGAATGCAAGGTCAACCTGAGTTAGAAAATCTATCATGTGCCGGGCGCAGTGTCTCACGCCTGTAATCACAGCACTTTGGGAGGCCGAGTCGGGTGGATCATTTGAAGTCAGGAGTTCAAGACCAGTCTGGGCAACATGGTGAAACCCCATCTCTACTAAAAATACAAAAATTAGCTGGGCGTGGTGGCAGGTGCCTGTAATCCCAGCTACTCGGAAGGATGAGGCAGAAGAATTGCTTGAGCCTAGGAGGCAGAGGTTGCCGTGAGCCGAGATCGCGCCACTACACTCCAGGCTGGGTGGCAGAGTGAGATCCTGTCAAA